>NW_009223649.1:27080-27624 GCF_000690835.1 Fulmarus glacialis | reverse complement strand
CCCCCCATGTTGCCATCCCCACTTCATAAAGAACTGACCTCATCATTTCATGATCAGCTCAGGGCAATATAACTGCAGCCTTTCTCTGGATAGTCCTGGCCTCTCCCTTGCCCCGGCAGTGCGTTCTCCCCATTTTTCCTCTGTCCACTTTGCTGTCATACAGCCCTGTGGTGACGCGGATCGGCTTACAGATTCTGCTGGAAACTTGCTGTTTTTTCCTTGTGTTGTGGAGTTAGTCTGTCGATCTGACTTGCCTTGCAGCTGCAAGTGCTGATGCAATGGACATGAGTGTGAGGGGACATTTCTTCTCAAAGTAGAGGGCCAAGGGCAGAAGGTACAGTGAGCTCAGATGGGCTTATGGTAACTCTGAAACTGCACCCTGAATCACAGACGTGCTGGCTAAGTTGCTCAGCAGGGATGTCCTGACAACGCAGTTGTATTATTTTCTCATGTGTACCTCTTGCCTGCCAGTTGTCTGCTGGGTTGCTCTTTTCTTTCACTGCCTCTCTGCCTTTTTAGTCTGTATCATACTGAATGCTCCAGG
>NW_009223649.1:17493-27060 GCF_000690835.1 Fulmarus glacialis | reverse complement strand
CCACAGGTGATAACCCCCGACAAAATGGATAAATTATGTATGTGTGCTTTGTGTTTTGTTAGCTGAGCTTGGAGCCTTGGCATAGTGGCTGAGACTTGCTGTTCTGCTGCAGCTGCAGGGTAGCTCTCATTGTACCTTGACAATCCTTGACTGCAACTGAGGTTTGTATAGGTATCAGAAAGAGATTTTTTGATTCCCTGTCTCAGATGCTTATACTAATACTGACCCTTCAAAGTGCACAACTGTCTGAAACCCAAAACTTCAAACTCCAGAGTTTAAGTGAAACTCAGTGGAGAAGCAGGCATTGATTCCCAGTGGCTTCCTCCAGTGCTGCAAGAGAAAATTTTAAAATAGTTGTTGTTCTCTTTGTCTACTCAGCATTTAACTTTATGCCTTATTTTTCCTCCATGCACAGTTGTAGAACTTGAAGCATATTGAGGAAGAGCAACTACTTGTAGGTCATTTCCAAACCTAAATGAAGCCTCCTGCCTTTTAAAAGTAAAAAGAAACATAAATCCTTTAAATCTAATGGGGAAAATGAAATGCTTGTATTAAGGATAAGACCACCTGTCACAGGTACTTGTCATCTTGACTTTGTAGAAGACAGAGTTTATCAGTTACAGCATGCGTGCTGTGTACTTGTAGTTAGGAATAGTCAAATGTTCACAGACACAAAAGCGTTCTGGTAACTCCTTGAGCATAGGTCCTACATATCTTTTCTTCTGTAAAACAGTGAAGATTAGGAACTAAGTTGATAACAAAAAAGTAGCTTTCAAAAATAACAGATAACAGAAAAGGGGGCCCAGGTCATGGTCTTGTTTCTGTCAGTGAAGGGCAAAGGCTTGCAGAGGCATGGACAGATCGTGTGGGTCAACACTAAACGCAAGCTGGATTTGACTTTTATGATCGTGGGACCCTGTTTGAGGACCTAGGACTCCTAGGGAGAGATGGAGGAGGAATTTGGCTATTATGACTCAGGGACCCTGTGTGAGGACTGAGGGCTGTTGGGGAGAAATGGGATCCACCTGGCAACGTCAGTGAAGAGCAGCATCTTTGCCAACAGGTTGCTGAGAGATTTAAACTAAGAGCGATGGGGGCGGGAGATGGCAACCTCGGATTAAGTGAAGAAAACATGGGAAAGGAGTGGAAAATAAAGGATGTGGGGGTCATGGGATCAGGAGACACCTCAGAAAGAATAAAATGGTGAAAGGAGGCCTACACCTCAAGTGTATGTGTACGCACAAATGCTTGCAGCTTGGCCAACAAACTGGAGGAACTAGAGCTGTGTGTGGTCACAGAGTGACATTTGGAGTAACTGAGATGTGGTGGGATAGCTCACATGACTAAATTGCTGTGGTGGACAACTACAGGCTCTACAGAAAAGACAGGGAGGGAAGATGAAGGGGGGATGCTGTTGCCCTACAGGTGAAGGAGCAGCTTGGATGCACGGTACTTCTATAGGATGTACAACAGGCTGGTTTGAGAGCATGTGAGTCAGGATCAGAGATGTCAGGGTGACATCATGGTAAGAATTTGTTGCAGACCTCCTGACCAGAGTGAAAAAGCAGACGAAGTTTTCTTTAAACAACTTGAGAAAGTCTGTATCACAGATCCTGGTTCTTGTGGGGGACGTCATCCCCCTGACATTTGATGGAAAGGGGGAGCGGCAAGACCCAACCAGTCTAGAAGGTTTCTGGTGGGTGTCCTGCTACAAGTACTGGATGGGCCATTGGGGTGATGCACAGCTTGGTCTGCTGTTCACAGACAAAGAAGAAGGGGTTGGAAATCTGGTAATCAGTGGTAGACTTGGCTGTAGTGACCATGAAATAGTGGGGTGCAGTATCCTGAGGGGGAAAGTAGCAGAGAGAGTACAGACCATAGACTTCAAGAGACCAGACTTTGAATTATTCGGGGAACTGGTAGGTGGGATCACATAGGAGGCAACTCTGAAGGGTAAGGGAGCTGAGGAAAGCTTATTGCCCAGATGTGTTGGGTTGATGTCAGAAAAGCCAAAGTTTACATAGCGTTGACACTTGCAAGGGACATCAACGGCAGTAAGAAGAGCTGCTATTGCCACATTACTAGAAAAAGTCTGAACAAGGAAAATGTGGGACTGTTACTGGGTGGGGTGGGTGGATTAGTGACTGCAGACACACAGAAGATGAGGTACCCAGTGCCGCCTTTCTCTTGGTCTTCACCAACAAGGTCTCCCAGGCCCCTGTGATTAGTAAAAGGGTTGAAGGAGTGGAAGAACTACCAGCAGAGAGGGTTGAGTCAGGAGTTACTTGAGAGAACTCAACTCATGTAAGTCCATGGGATTGTATGCCTGTACCCTACAGGCAGCATCCCAGGATGCTGTGAGACTTGGTTGATGTCCTTGTAAGGCTGTTGTATTTCATCTTTCATGGAGTTTGCGGGAGGTCCCCAGTCACTGGGGAAAAGCAAATGTTGCACCTACCTTCAAGAAAGTTCAGAAGAATGTTCCAGAATTTCCCTGGTCCTGACAAATATTTAATCTTTATAGTTCTGATAAAAATGATAAAAACAGATGTTGAAAATGGATACGTCACTTGTCACTGGCATTCTATAAATGTTAATACTTATGCTGACTCTGAGGACAGATTCTTTTGGAAAATTAAAGAAATGCAGGGAGATGTACATAGGAGAAATCTCAAAGCTCCTTCTGCAGAGTTTCCAAACACATAACGTTATAAAGGCTCAGCAACGCAGTTGCTACAGACCTGAGTTGGCCCGGTGACACGCTGTGCTGTTTTGCTGTGGAGAACAAGGAAGCCGATAATGACCAAACGAAGAGTTTAGAGGAAATCAGCTCTGCAGTTGAAATGATGTCTCAGCATGTCAGCAACACACATATTGGTACTATGGCCGCACAGACGGGACAGAAGGTTTTACACGAAGACCATATGTGCGCTAAAGAGATAATGTAATGACATCTCTGCTTCAGCTTTGGTTTAAGGGGTTAGTGCTTTCAACTGCCTGACTCCCTTCGACCGTGCACGGTTCCCTAACTTCTTTTTGTTGAACTGTTTACCTGTGTGATTTCTAAAACAGAAGCTAGTCTGTAAAAAAGCCTTTACTGTAAATAATTTTTTTTAAACCACAAACTGCCTGGGTTTGTGGTTAAATGAAGCATCCCACTGTGGTGCAGATGAGGTGTTAACATCCAGAAGGGGCAGAAAAAGTCTGGTAGGGCTGAATGGTAGGTGGTAATTACATATTTCTTAGCAAAAGAGCATGCCCACCCCCATGTGTAGCCTATGTGGATAAAAATACTCCTGTCTGAATGAGTCCTTCACCACATGTCATCTCAGGTTCCTTCAAGACTCTGCCACTGCGCAGTCTGGGAGGTGTATCAGCCGAACTACAGGCCTCCCTGTTAAATGAAATGCTTTCTACATCTCAATGAGGCAAATCAATGTGCATGAGAAAGTTAAATGCTATTCCTTAAAGTTCAAATATTTCGCTGCATAAATTCATTATTTCTATGGGGATTAAACCCAACATTAAAACCATGAAATACTGTTTTCTTCTTGTTTTCAGATGCTGTTCTGCTCTGTACCCGGCCTACCGTCCATTATTACTCTTCCTCTGCTTCTAAAACGGCATCTTGGTTTCAAAGTCAGCATTAGAAATAATTGACAATATGGAATATTACCTTCTCCTAAAAAAAAAAAAAATTGTTGTGGCTACCTGCAGGTTGGGGTTGACACAAATAAACCCTTAAACAAATGAAATGTTCCTGGTGTGCATGTGAGATAAAGGTGCATTGGACAGAAATCGCTATGTGCATGCAAATAAAGTTTACTAGTGTCGCTTGTTCAGATGTAAGAGATTGTTTTGTGACAGCTTTTTCTCATGTCTGACTTCCTGAGGATCTCAGGGCTAAAACAATTTTCAGAACTGGAAATTGAATAGACTTTACCCCATTTTGATTGTGCTAATCTCGGTGGTGCTAGCTGCAATTGTAGGGGTGCAAAGTGTTAGAAAAGATTATCATGAAAATCCACACTCTGGTGTTGCAAGCTTTGGTGTACATTTTAATCTATACAAGAGGAATTCTGGCTCGTCTTTGAATTGTAATATACAGTTTTTTATAATGAATTGTTTAACTCTAATTCAGTGTGGATGCAAGCCCATGTAGAGTGATCCTATACTCTGACATTGCTGTTTGTGCATTACTATATGCGTCATTCATTTTTTTAGTCCCCCTATTATAAGATTCTTTTAATTTGCTCTGGGTGCAGCAACACATTTCTTGGGTAGGCAAGTATCTCTGCTGTAGCTGCAAAGAAATTTGGCTGGGAGTTGAGTTCATCAGCCTGCTCACAGAAACACCGGCTGCGTGGCTTTGTGCAGGGAAGCCTGGCAGGGAGTAGGGAAGGTGCCAGCCACCTCCCAGGCTGCAAACCTTGCTAGAGCTAATGCTTTGCTCTTATGCTAACGAAAGGATTATGAAGCATGGTTAGGCTCTCTAGATGGTGGTGTGCCCCACGCGGGGCTCGTGTGTCTGGGCGCAGCCCGTGCCCGGGCGGTGCAGCCTCCCGTGGGATGCGGGATGCGGGATGCAGAGCCTGCAGCCTGCCTGCCTTCTGCGCTTCTTCCACCCCACCGGGGCCGTGGGGCCCTTTGCCTCTTGACTTAGTTCACTATTCCTTTAAGCTCTTTTAAGAAGAGCTGTAATATCTACCGAGATAAAAATAAAACGGCAGATGGATGGGGAATGATAACAGCGTTGTGGTTTTGTGCACACGACAACTATTCCACCACAAAGAGCTTGATTTTATGTTACACCAAGGGCAGTTTTATCTCGTTATTGCTCGCTGCTCCTCTGAATCCGGTTTTGGTAAAGTTATCCATTAGAGGGAGCTACAGAGCAATTTATTAGTGGATCAGCTTTAAGGTATAGTTTTTGAACATGTTAAATATACATATGGAATAAAAATACATCAACGATAGGTTCAGAAATGGCTCTGGGCTTTTCTCCTTATTATGGTGGATTAGTTTTAGCCCTACGAGGGCTGATTTCCTCACCACTGTATCCAGAGTCCTCTGTTTTAAAGCACTTGTTTATTTTCTTTTACACCCCTCCCTGCTGTGCAGTTATCCCATTCCCACAGCACGTGCATTATTCGCGAGGATGTTTAAAATATTTATGTAATCTCCAAAAAATAATCACTCCTCTGTTCCCTAGGTCACTAGTATGTCTTATCCTGATAAGAAAAAACGCTAAGGGAATTGCAGAGGAAGCCTGCCCTTCCCGTGGTGGTGTCGAAGAGCCTGGCTGTACTCGAGACCACCTAACGCCAGCCTGCTGTGCAGGGGACCCGTGCTGGGGATAAGCTCGGTACGTGCAAAGAGGATTTAAGTACAGCCCACAGCAGTTGTGCACGCAACAGAGACGCAGCCTCTGGCTGATGAGAGGGTTTAAAATCTCAGACCTGTTGATGGCCAGAAGCTAAGAGGGTAAAGCCGGGCCACGAGCACTCCCCACAAGTCCTGCTCGTACAGCATTTGCCCCCGCTGCTTTTGCAGAAGACCCCGGCACAGCTTCTTGCCCAATGCTCGCACAGGGGAGGGTGGTGAGTGATCCACGGTCACACAGAAATGCGCCGGAGGGAACCGGTGAGATGGAAAAGATGCACATGGGAAGCCAAATTTAGACCCAGGTTAAGCTTCCCCAAGCCTGAGCAGAGAGGGAGCAGCCTCCAAGGGAATCTGAAAATACGAATCCAGGCGTGGCTGGCACTGCCGTAGGAAATCTGCCTGCAAGGCGGTGGTACCGCTGGCCTGACTTGCCCTGGTTTAGGATGTTTCCACCTCCAGCATTGACAGCGCTTTCTTGGCTATTGATGGGCAGCAAGACAGCGACTGTGCTCCAAGACGCTGCCTTTGGATGCAGCCTGCTCATCAGCAGTCAAATTTCCCCTTGAAATCCTCAGGGATTTTGCCTGAATGAGGCCGTGCACTTGACTTACTGAGGCAAAAGCTGTTTACAGATATAAAATACAAACAAGCCCTGAAACTTCTGTCCTTCATTATTTTACGTGGACTCGCTGTGGCCTGGGCCGGCTCCAGCATTTTTTCCCGCTGCACTCGTTACTCCAGGCAGTGATGAAACTGGATAAGCCAAATGACCAGCTTGGCCTTGACGTGGTTCTAATGTCGTTGAAAGTGGGGGGAAACACAAACGTACTGCCTCGGCCATGGGAATCTGAAACCTTCCTGCTTCATTTACGGTAAAAAACAATCAGAAATCCTTAATTCCCTCACTTTCAGACTTCTCTAGTACACATCCACACTAACGCGGTGCACAAAACATCAGGAGAAAGAAGTCAGAAGACTTTCATAATTTGATCTTTCGAACCTGTCAGTGAGAAATTCTTTGAAATTTAACTTCCCACTAAAGAAACCCAGGTAAAGCTGTAGGGACATTTTAATTGTATTAAAAACAATCACCAGAGATGGTCACATCACTTGGAAGCAAATGCTACTTTTGAGAAATGATGTCCTGCTGCAAGATAAACTGACAAAATAAGCGTGATAAATGATCTTAGGCGGGACTGCTGGAACAGCCTTCACTGTGTTTTTGAAGCAGCAAGGAAGGATTCAAATACCTATGCATTTACAACAGAACTGGAATAGTTTATCTACTCTGATTTATGTCGGCACGTTTATGTCCAAATAGCTGAAGTGAAGATTCCAGTTTTGCTGCTAAATAACACAGAAAATTAAACCACTGCCGCTGGCTTGCACAGCATAGTTTACATTGTTTTGCAGCAGCTGCAGGATGCATTCTTTACGCTTAATGTAAACAAACAGATATGATCCCAGCATAGGGGAGCGCGCCCGGGGTGCGGGGGCAGCTCGGTGCTGCAGACCCGCGCCTCCCCGGCCGGGCTGCTGCCGGGGCTGCCTGTGCTGGGGCTGCCAGAGCCTTTGATGGCTGTTGGCCTGGGCTGTATGCTATCTGGATTTCTTAAAACTGGCTATTTTACTGTTTGGATATAAACTGGTTGCTGATTAGATGCAAGTGGGTTTGTTTAATTAAAAAAAAAAAAGGCCAGCTAATTGAGTTAAAACTATGTGGTTTATGGGAGAAAATGCCAAAGTTAATTACGGTTACCATCTGTTTCATCAAAACACTCGTTTGCTTTGAATACCTCTATTGTCAGTGCTGGTTTTAATATCTTTCTGAAAATTATCCCAGTGAGGAGGTACTTTAAAATTACATTACGTTGTTCCCCATAATCTCTAGCAGACAAGAGAGTGGTGGTGTCTGCAGTGACCTTATGGTCCTCTTCCTTTTAAAGGAAATATTGCTGTGGCTTTAATCACTGCAAGCTTAGCTCTGTGTGCAGGGAGCTTGCATGATTTTTTCCAGGGATTTATTCAAGGAGGTCTTTGTGTATGTGTTTCTGTATGAGGCAAATTGCAAACACGAATGGCATTCTTTTCCCCAGTATCTCCTTCCCACTACCTGATTATGATTTAATTCCTGCAATATTAATTATCAAGAAACCCACGAAGAATAGACTCTCCCCACGGTACTTACGCACACATACACATGTATGTGCACACACCTCGCTCTTAAGAGCTGTGTCATGACATATGAGATTGCTATCCTGAGAGCCTTGCAATACACTTGTATAACACAGCCTGGAGGAACTGAGGACTGGACATAGCACGAGCTTTTACCCCGTGAACTTGTTTGCAGCATGGGGCCATTTATCGCAGGCCCCTGCTGTGCTGCTGGGCTGCCTGCATTCACTGGGGGATGCTAGCCCAAATACCAGTCTCCAGGAGGGTTGTGGGGTATTTTAAATTAATGTTATGTATCGCTATCGGTAAATAGAAGAGGTCAGTCTAGTGCTTGGGGATAGAAGCAAGCTGGCTGTGAAGCTGGCATCAGGAAAACGAAAACCAATAGCTTCTTTTAACAGCGCATCTGTCTTCATATAGGTACATTCTCCGAAATATTCGTTTGCCTGGCAAATGAGAAGGTATCATTGACTGAATGTTTGTAATTTCCAAGGCTCAAAGGAAAGTATGAATTCATGTGTACCGAATCCTGTGAATTCAAGGAAAATTCAATGGAGATTTAATCTGCTTCTGGAAGGAAAAATTCTTCGCTCTGCCTGCTTCAAAGAGAAACAAAAACATCCTTTATTATTCTTAGTGAGAGGACCGTACTGCTACCACTCAACATAGTGAAATGATGACTCCTTGAAAATCTTGCTGCTCTTACATCTTGGGTAAATACCAACCTAATGGGAGTGATAAAGAATTAGGAAATAAGATTAGAAAGAGAGATTGTCCATTAGGATTAGCCAGGCTTTGTTCCATGGCAACCTAGCTAAGAACAATCATGACTGCAAACAGTGCTGTTCCAGTTTCTTGGGTGGAGCAGAGAGTGAAATCGCTGGTCTCCAAACGCAATCGTTAATGTGTTTGGCGGTTCTTAAATGTCACTGTGGCTGTACTTCAGCAATTCAGTTAGAGTTGTTGGTTTTGCTGTCCTATGTGACGCATAAGGAGTTCAAAACCCTGCAGGCGAGCTGAATTCATAAAGTCCTTGTGTTTTCAGATTGGTTTTGGTGGGACATGATTTGGTGGGACATTAGCAGTTGAGGTTGACAGTACTGTCTCGGCCACCCGCCCTGAGTCACCGGTGGCATACGAGGCGTGAACGGAGCATGTGAGAGATGTGGGCTGGAGCGGTCAGGCTGGCACATCGGTGGGTCCTCACGATAAACCGGTTCTCAGGAATGTGGATCTCTATGGAGGAGAAGTTCAAAACCCCTTCTCTGTTCATTCATGCTGCAGTACACACGTACCCAGGTCCCGTTCTGGGTGCAGCTGAGCTGGGCCCAAGGAAAGGAAGCATTACCAGTGAGCAATTTGATTCCATTGATTTTGTCAAGGAAGAATCTTGACAAACTTCTAAGAATCATAAATCCTGCATTTCTTTATATTACTTGTTTTTATTATTCTATTGTACACTCCCCCTACCTCGCATTGCAATATATTTTTATTTTAAACACATCTGCCTGTCTAATCTGCTTGGAAACTATGGTGCTTTCCTGATACACCAATCTAAGTTAGCGTGAATAATTTTATGTATTTGATTATGGTGGCATACACATTTAAACAATGATGACAAGCATGAATTTAACCACTTCACTGCAGGCAACACCAAACTTGCACGGGGTTCAGGTAGCATTTATTTGTGTATGCAAAACCACATAAAAACACTCTGGTAGGAAAAAACCCCATATTTACTGGCTTATGGTTTAATGTGTATTTCGAAACAGTCACTTATTTCTCCTAAAACCAGCCGAGGCCCTAGACGAAGGTGTGCGCACTCTTCACAGGTGCTTCTCTTCGAGGGCCCCGCTCCGCTCCGTAGATCTGAGCGTTTGAGGCGATTTTCCTGCCTCTCCTCCCCACACCCTTGCCAGGGGTGTTAATCCAACAGGCCCAGCTCTTCTGGGCACCCGGCAGCCTCTGTCTTCAGGGAGCCTGGCTCATGCCAAGAGCGGGGGGCGT
>NW_009223649.1:958-17456 GCF_000690835.1 Fulmarus glacialis | reverse complement strand
TTGGTAATCCAACAGGCCCAGCTCTTCTGGCCACCCGGCAGCCTCTGTCTTCAGGGAGCCTGGCTGATGCCAAGAGCGGGTGACGTCTCGTTTAGCTTCGGCTGTCTGGCCTGAGCCTGTTGTCCAGGTTCCTCCATCGGCCGGTGGGAAGTGGTGGGTGCCACCAGGGGACGGCTCGGGCGCTCTTGGGGCAGGCCTTGGGGATGGGGGGCTGCCTCCTCCCCGGAGCTCTGCCCTCCCTCCCGTGGCTGCAAAGGGGACGCAGGCATCCAGCCAAGACCCGACCCGAATGTGTAAGGAAGGAGGGGAGAGGATTGCCAGCCAAAGTGATCCAAAGACAGATTCATTGAAATAAAGCACTGTTTATTCATCTGAAGGGACATGGAGTGCAGAAGAGGGGATGAATGGAGTGAAGCCCATGCATACATTTCCCCATTAATTTTAGTCTCTCCTAGTAAGCTTTGGCAAGATACTTTTGGTTCGGTTGCTCTCATTCTTGAGTTCAAAGTCACCCTTTATTACGGGTGTTTCTCCCAGGGAGTCAACAGCAGGTGGTGTTGACAATTCCCCTTACACACACACACACCCCCCCTCCAGCTGGCTTCTTTGGCAGGCCAGCACCTTTCAGGTTTGGGTCTCCTCTTTTGTCCTAGTTCCAGATCTGGGTTCTCACCGGCCAAGTATTCACCGGGGCATTCCCCAGCTCACAGCATCCCTGCTCTTTTGCAATGGACTCCTGGTGTTAGCTGAACTCCACCTTGCCTTGCCATCATTGCCTTTCCCATTTTTTTTCCCCTCCAATAACTCACCTCTGATTTAACTCCTTACAGCCAGACTGGATAATGGCAAACTCATAAAAAGTACAGTGTCTTTACAAAATAATATTCATACCAGCCGCATTTACCACATAGTGGTCAAACTCTTCAAACATACAGTTTCATTGAAGGTAATTCTGGCATCTGTTTAATTTTAAAATAGCTGACACTCCCCACTCCCCCCCCCCAACATGATTTGTGGTTGTTTACAGCCCTGTGTGCCTTTGGGAATGCAGGGACTCTACCTTTGAAGGCTATGGCTGTGTAGAAAACATCTGTAAATCTTGTGGAGGCATGACAGATATAGTCTTTCTGGGGTGTGTCATTTGGAAACTTGTATGCAAGTTTGCAGAAAGCCCGTCTCACTGGTTGCAGTCTTCAGGCTATAGAGGATTATCCACGCAAAGCAGACCTGCCGCACGCGCACGCAATGCGTTGGGCCCCGGCACAGGTTATGACGAAGGGCTCGTCCCATCTGAGACTTTCCATGGGCAGTGTAGTTAGCTGTAAGAGTGGTACGTGTGTGGTCATGATACTGAAGTTCCCGTTTGCCATCAGATTTTCTTGTCCTGGCAGAAGTGTTGTTATGTGCCGTACTTTTGCCATGAGGGGGAATATACATTGCTTACCAGCTGTGTCTTGATCCCACTCCCTGCCCCTACACTGTGTCCTCGTGTATGTACACCTCCCAGGATGTCTGCCGAATCAGCCAGTTGAGGCTGAAATACTTTTCAAGATACTGGTTTAGGAAATATTTATGCAGGAACAACAAAGGAGAAAATACGGCCTCTCTGGTGTCCTTTGGCTGGAAGCTAAAATGGAATTTGTCAGCAGGAGAGAGGAGCAGATGCTCTGCAGGCCGGCGCTTGCCCCCGGGCCGGGCCAAAAGCCATGAGGGACAGGGCTGCGTGCTTCAAACACACTGCCCTGGGCAGCTCACACCCACAGCACCGGGGTAAAACCCCAGTGTGTGCGACAAAGTACCCTCCATGCCCACCGGCTGCTGAATACCCGCCCCGAGCAGGAGCTAGGACTGTCCTGGTGCCGCTTACCAAGAGCATTTGTTGTTCTTCAGATTCAATTTTTAAAAAATTTTTAGACAAAAATAACACACACGCCCCTTCCCTAAATTACAAGAATTTATTCAATGCTTCGTGCTTTTTTGCCAAGCTCATAAAGAACGCCTCCTTTCTAATGCTTTGCAGGAGAGCGCTGATACTTTTTCCAGAACTGATTTAATCTGTATACATTGAAGTTTGATAACCTGCAGATGTTTGGCTAAATTCTAATAAAGCAGCCAGTGTGACCCACCATGGGAATTTTATCATAATCCTCCCGAGGAAAAAAACGTTCATCCCAAGGGGTGTGTCATAGGTCAAACAAAAACTGTCATACCTCCTCCTTGTTTTGAAAACACCCATCATCTTTACTTTTATTTACAACAAATATATAAAAGCTTTTTGTCAGCAATTTGTCTTTTTATTTATGTGCTGGTATGGTAACTAATTATTACAAAAGTTCCACACACGGCTAATCTTGCCATAATGGTATTTCTAGTATGACAACTTTCATCTGCTGACTAAACAAGCACAGTCTTGCCTTTTTCTCAGCATGGCCGTGAGTCAAAAACAAGTCACTGGGATTTGAGGATCTTAGGGCTCGCCTGTACATGGTTTTTGCATCAGTGCAATTAGACAAGATTAAGTCAAAGCAGTGCAGCCCCCAAGCACGGGTGAAACTCCACTCTTGTTAAAGTGCTTATATCAGCACAGCTCGTCTGAATAAATTCGGTGTAACAAGCAGCCCATGCTAGAAGAGCTGCACTGGAGTACACGGACCGGCTGTCCTGGTCTGGCTGAGACGGTTCCACAATGTCCACCACTGTGCCAGTGTTCCCAAGACATTTTTTCTGACGCTACAGGTGTGAGATTTTAGAAAGAGCTCATGGGACAAGAAATTGGACATCGTGCTGTTCACTGAGAACGTGAGATTTTTCCCTCTGCCTCCGTTCAGATCTGGGAATTAGGGGCCTGGACTCGGAGCCTACAATTGGTTATAGGGAACAACACAACACAGGGAACGTCCCCCTTTCATGTCACCTCACACCAAATGACTAGGTGCGGGAAACACGCTCTTTGCCACGTACCCCAGTGCAGCAAATGTTCTTCACACAGAAGCTCCTGCAAGGGGCTCATCATGCAGAAACCTCATCGCAGGACCAGATTCAGGGTAGTTGTCCTCTACCACATGCTCCGCTGCGTGTGACGCATGTCCTGTATCGTGGGGGTTTTGTTTGTTCCTTTTTTCTTTTTTTTTTTAAAGCCTGGTCACCATGTGCTGATGGTGTAGGTACACAATGTGTTTGCTTTGGCAATGAAAGCAGCTGAAGAATTTCCCACTTCATCCCCCAGCACAGCTGCTCACCCTGTCCCTCTAGGTTGTGCTGATGCAACTGTTTGCATACGGGTAGTATAAGCCAGGTCAGAGAAATAACGTATGTTAAAAAGTAACTTTCAACAAAAAAAACCACCCACAGGTGCAAGGGGGACACTGACTTGTGATTGGGACAGGAATGCACTGCAGAGGACAAGCAGTTTTTTAATATATCATTACAAAAATAGTTCATACAGGACTCTGGAAAAGAAGTATGAAGCAGCTTGTGTTAGGGGCAAGAGGTTTAAAGCCACAAAAAATGTGAAAAACGAGTGTTGAAATAAATAGAGCAAACAACTAAGATGACATTTGGAATTACACAAATGTGTTGTCATCCACTGTGCGTATCAAGTGTACTTCTTCAATCTGTCTAATCTAATATAAACACAGAACAGCATGTACATCTTAAAAAAACCTCTACCAAAACATTGCAGATAGATACCCATCTTGCCCTGGGGAGATGATAAGGGAAGAGAGCAAACCAGGTATGACAGCTCCTGGAGGCATCACTTAATGCATGGTTAGAAGGCATCTCATTCCACTCTAATGAGAGTGGTAAAAACATACTGGGGAGAGGAGAGGAAAGGAGAGGGTAGGTCTCAGTTAAAAATTAAAGCACATTAACATTGAAAGTTAGTTTCTCAAAGTGTTTTCTCTTTTTTTTCATTCCAAATAGAGACCATGCAAGTTCAGGATGAAAAAAAATAGAGGTAGCATTAAAGCTTTATTTTGGATGCTAAATTTACTGGAACGGATGTGAATGCTTCTATTGCCAGTGACATATTTAAAAGCAAGTCTTCCTTCAACCTGTTTTTTTTGTCTCATAACAAGCTGTTATGGTTAAAAAATCTCACCTCTTTCCAAACATACACAGCATTAAGCCAAAAGACTCCCTGCATGAATTCTTGTTCGAAGGAGTAACTTTGACTCAAATTGAAACTCTTTCAGGACACTCCTAGAGTTGCGTTTTGTAGGAGTTTGGACTAACTGATTACAGAATTTTTTCCTTGACTGGTAATCAATGAACCCACATGGGTTTGGCCGACCACCCGAAAGTGCTGTTGGCAAGAAAAGTGAGGCGTCAAGGTTTGATGTGACTTGCAGTGAGGATAGGAACCAAGCTGCCATCTGATTTTAATGGTGACTCTCCAGACCCTGGTTTGCCCACAGATGATCGTGCTCAAGAAAGAGGAGAGAGAACTTCAGTTTCTGCAGATGAGAAAGCGTCCTCCTGTGACTAGAAACAACACTGGCTGCTCTTTGATCCTTGAGTGTCTTTTCACTTTGATGTTAAACTAAGCTAACAGATACATAATAAAGCTTCTGCCATATTTTAAGTGCTGTTTGGATGTAGTCTATACAATAACAGCTTCTAAAATGGCTTTGCTCTAAACAGGAGAGGATTTAACATGCATTTTTATCTCATACTAAGAAAAGATTTCTGAGTAGGATTAGCCAAGGAGACAGTGTTTGCATTTGAATTACTTTTCTACCTTGAGTTTAAATCCTGGTTTAATAGCACCGACTTTCCAAAAAACTTTTTGGTGTCATTTTCCCTGTCAATGCTGGAAATCCCATGAAATCACCAGTGATCGTATTTCACAGATTTGGGGATGAAATCTTCAAAGAGTTCCTGACAGATTTTCGCTATGCATAGAAAGAAATTGGAAACCTGTCCCTTCTTTCTTTGGCTGTGATGCAGAACGACTTCTGCCCTGGTAACAGAGTCTGTGCTCCTGCCCATCATACTCTGGCAGGAACGCCTGCACCGAGGCCAGCGTTTCCTTCCCTTCTAGCTCTTCCCCCTTGCTGCCACGCCGCACGGAGGGCCTCTTCCACCTGCGGAGCCGGGCTTTTAGTACCCAACGTGCTGTTCTCTTAAAATGCGCTTCAATCTATCTTGGCAACTTTTGTCTGTGGCCTGGAGGGAAATATTTTAGAACCCGACAAACAACAGATTTCAGCTGTTGACTTCAGCAGTTCTTAGGAGCTACATCATTTCCCTGATGCTTGCGATCCAGTAACCGGAGAGGACGCAAGTCGGCTGGCTTTCGGCCAAGGAGCTGGTTCTTCTGCACATCTCTGCAATCATTCCAGTCCATTGCCACAAGCACCACGGGCAGTTTCAAAAAAACAAAGACATGTTAAAGATGCTTTAGTCTTTGCAGCTGTATACAAAAGAGAAGCAAACAGCCTATCGCTGCTTTGGGGAGTTCAGAAGCTGCAGTACTGGGAGGTGAACGAGACCGTTTTCTCGTGTTCATTTCTGCACAGGCACTGTTGAAAACAGTGGTAAAGTGATGATTTTTTCCTGAGCTTCAGGAAAGTCCATATTTCTGAGAGGGCTCCATGCTTCCCCCACCAAGCAGGCTGGCACTTACTTATGTGAGCTGATGGCCACAGAGAATGAAAATTCAGGTAGAATGAAATATCAGCTTACCTGGGGGAGACATGGGCTCCCCTGGCCCTGTAAATGATGCATATTTTTCTGGATCCTGTCCTCTTCTTCTTTTGTGTTTACTCACACAACAAGCTTGCTGGAATTAAAGTTCATTAATAAAACAGAAAGCTTTCTTATTGATTGGATATTGAAAAAATGAGGCACAACTATCTCTTAACAAAAATGTATTATATGCCATCAGAAACATTTATTACGGAGGTAAAGGAGGCGAGGTATTTACTCTTATTTCAACCACATTATGTTGACAACTTTCTTTTACAATGCAACTCCCTGGTAGATTTTAGATAGATCTTTGTGTTGCATTCCAGCCATCGCAGCACAATTATTACTAAATAGCTAGTGTTGTTGCTTTGATGTGTTTTTTTTGTTGGGACAAGCGCTTGTATCTCTTCACTCATAAATCTAGACTCCTTCCCTGCTGCTGTGGTAGGTACTCGAATCAGCGGGGATTCGCCACTGCTGTTAGCCAGGGGTATGTCAGAGGGTGAGTTCTCTTTTAACCAGCACTCCCGGGGTCACCACTGGGACAGTCATGCCAGCTCCTGCTGCAGAGAAGGCAGAAACAGGTAAGGGATCACACCAGAGCAGTGTTGTAAATGAGGTTGACACTCCCTAAAGCTATAACCTAAAACTACCAAAGCCAATGGTACTCCAGCCCTTTGAAAATTTAATCACGACTTCCCAGTCCAATATTTTGGATATTGGGCCAAAATCCATCTGAGTTCCCTTTTTTCCCTGATTCTTTTTCTTTCTGAGTGGCAAACATACCGGTCTAGCTGTGCAGGGTAACATGCCAGGGATCAAACTTGTCTGTCTCTGACCAGGGTAGTTTGATGAAGGAGGAAAATATAATCAGAGCTGGATGGCAAATGTGTCTTACACATAAGGCTGTTCTCTGCAGACTCCCTTTCAGTGCAAGTGAAGCAGACAGTCCCTGCGTGGGTAACACTCACTGTCAGCTATGCAATAATTTGTTTTTTTCCTTATAGGGTCTCAAGCCCCGTTTGTTGAACATCCCTCAAGTCTTGTTCAGAAGAGAAGATTATTTTCTCAGAAGAATTTCTACGTGGCTTACATTAACAGCCACCTGATGGCTTATGCAAGCCGTGAGAGTGGCATCATCTCCACAGGAACTAAGACCCGTGTCAGAAGTGTCCGTGTTGTGTGTGTTAATTATTTTGGATGTCCTATTTGAGATGTGATGGACCCATTTGGGAGCATTTGGCATTACTTGGCACTTTCTCAAACCAAAGCCAGTAACCCAAGGTAAGCCTGGTGGGAAGGGTTCTTTCTCAAATTCTTTCTGGGACTGAAAACACAGAAGAGAAAGGCTTCCTAGTCTCGGTTCCTCTGCCTGTTCCCAGGATGGTCAAGAGAGTGAAGGAACTGCATTTATAGAGAAGGGCCTACTCAGCTCTAAGCTGGACCATGTTTCCAGAAAATAAAGGTAAAAGTTGCTAGCATGTCTTTGCTGAGCATATGCAACATACATTTTTTCAGACATTTGTAACCTGGAAATAGGAAAAAGCACATTTCATGCCAAACTGCAATTCCTTCCTCCCGAGGACGGTGACATTGCAACCTTTACATATTTTTTAACATAAAAAACAACACTTTGTCCCTTGGTGTTATTCTGTAGTGCCTGATCTCCCACAGCTGACATGAAAAGAAACACCCTTCCCCCATGCCCAAAGCCCCTGATTAAATCAAACTGAAGTCAGAGAATGGAAAATTTCAGACCATCTGTTCAAACTTATAAACAATTGAAACCAAGGTATTTTTCTGGCCAGAGCTATCAACCATAGCTACAATAATTCGGTTTAGTTATGTTTCTTCAAATTGTGTTCCCTTTTTTCCCCATACAAATACATTTGTGATCTAGAGCTCCAAATGCACTGGAAAAAGCAAAACAAACACACACAAAAATCCCCTTCCTGCAAAGATGAACAGGGAGAAAATACTCTTCCAGAGTCAGAAACAAGGGTACAGCCATAGCTGCATATGCTTACAAAAATGGCTTACACTCAGATGGCATGTGGGTTTGTTGCCAGCTTTGGCAGCAAATTATTTTCATCCTCCATCCACAGCTCTTTGACATGAGTATCCGTGGCTTCATTATGGTCTCAGAGGAGTTAACAGCACAGAGTCTCCAAACCCTCATAAAGGAAAAAAAAAAAAGGGTTGGATTTTTTTTATCTTTTGCGGTTTTTACATTTTTTACATATTTGTGGCTATTGCTGCATAACAGGTGACCTGCAGGGGAGTACGTACATTCAAATGCTTCTGTGGTTATCAACTCAGCAGCTTCACCCTAGCCGTCAGCAAACCTCAAAACCCATTCCCATTTGAGAAAGTCTGCCAGGGTGAGGATGATTCCCTAATTAACCACATCCTCAGTGTATCACCATTAGATAACACAAGAAAATGTGTTCACGGCTTGCTGCTTCATCAAGCTGCTGTAGTGATTCATTCCACATCAACTAGCACTGGGAGAGCAGAAAAGCCCAGGCCGACAGCAGAGACATGAAGGAGAGCACCATTCCCATATGAGTCTTTTTCATGTGGTGTCTCTCCCATCTGTTTTCCGCAGATGAAGGTTTGCCCTGTGCTGCCCCAAGAAGCCTGCCCTCCGTTTATCTCCCAGAGTAGGAGATGTTTGTGGTTGGGTCAGCCGCTCAGAGCGTGTGTGTCGAAATGTGTGTTTCTCGAACTCGGCGGCAGCTGGGAGCTGCCACCTCGCAGGGGCATTAGCTGGACGCCGGTCTCTCTCTGGAGCAGTAACACCCAGTTCCCACCACATCCTGCTCCTGGAGACGGGAGAGCTCTTGATGAATTTCTTGCAGTCATAGGACTATTTGCCTAAAAGAAGAGAAGCTGGGGCATGGTGCCCCACTCTGAGCACTGCACACGCCACAACAATTAATTGTTCTTTGCCGGATCCCCCGTCCGACTACGGCCATCTGAACGCTAGCTGCGTCCTCCCAGCCCAGGGCCTGGACTCCTTCCGTGGTCAGGGAACAACAGCCGCCTGTAGGCATCTCCGGAAGACGTTTCATCCGTCTTGTTTCAGACACCCACCTCTGTACAGGAAGCCTAAGCAACCATTTTTAGATCGGATCATCGAGCTCTTAGAATGCTGTAGTTGAGCAAGACGCATCCACCCCTCTATATTCAGAAATAAATCTTGTATTTCTCCGAAGAAGTGAAAGGAGATTTCTCTTTTGAAGCATCTCTGCATTTTCATTTGATTCCACCCCACCAGCATCATTCCCTGTCACCCACATGTAACCTGTCCATGCTTATAGCATTATGACTGATGAAAGACTCTCTGTATGTGTGCAGTTTCAGGGTCTGTCATCTGCCTGTTAGCAAATGTGATGGGTGCATGAATTACTGGCAGTACAGCCTGCTGCTCTGAGTTATTTCAGGGACTCAGAGTTATTTTTGCAGGATGCACCATATTTTATATTACACGTCTGCAACACTGTTCCTTACCACTGCAATATGTCATTAGCTTTTCTTCCAAAGAATAGCCTCTTCTAGGTGGCTTCACTGGCCTGTCTGTCTCTGCAAGCACATTCCCTAAAGAGGTGAAGCACTACTCAAATGTATCATGTACTTCACGAGTCCTCTCCCGGGAGGTATGCCAATCTTAAGGATTAGACTCAGTGTGTGGAAAAGTGCTGGGAGTTTCCCTCAGGAAGAAAAAAGTCTGTTTTGTTCAGCCAGTGAGTGTTAGCATTCATTCCAGCAAGAAATACAGTTTTATGGTTTAGCCCTAGTAGCAGCATGCCAGTTAAGTCCATATAAAAACATGGCTCAACTGTTTGTCAGTAGTTCAGGGCCAGAAGGCAAGGCCTTATGCTGACCTGCATCAAGGGAAATACTGCGCTTTGATCTTCAGTACCAGCTAGCCCAGGCACCTGCCAAGCTCCTCACCTCCCAGCCTCTTTACCTACCACCGAGCAGGCTGATCAGCTGTGCATTTGAATTCTCAGTCCTGCTTTGTCTGTCTTCATTCACTTTGCTGAAAGGCTCCCTCTCCCTCCAAAGGGTGTCTTCCCTGATGCATTGGCATTGCAGCCCAACCTGCTCCAGAAACATGACTGGTATGTGTTATACACAAGCAAACAAAATATTTAACATGTTATTCTAAGTCCTTTGATATTAACCACGTGTACAATACAGGGGAAGTGGGGTTTGGTTGTAATTCTTGTCCCACCAAAAAAATCCTGAGTGCTTTTTCTACCAGTAATGACCTGCTACACATCCTATTTTCCTGCAGCATTTACTACATTCATTTAGACTGTGCTGAGGACACAGACAAGGATGAGAAACTAAGAGGTGCTGAGCTGACAAGAGACATGGACTTTAAGGGACAGAGTTAACTATACAGGGTGAGACAGGTAGACAAAACAGGCACTTGGCCTAACAGCTGGTTGGGAGGATGGTGTTACACTAAAACAAAGAGGGTTATTTAAAAGCAATTAAAAGCTACAGATTAAAATACCTTTGATAATGGTATCATAGCTGTATGTGCCTACAAGGAAGACCCGTGCTTAGGAAGACAACCGTCAGCTGTGCTCTCCAGCAAAGGGGAAGCTGTCTATTACTTCTCGTCAAAGGTCTTCACCTTCACTGAAAGTGGTGGATTTTTGCCTTTGTCAGTGCTGGAATCTCTAAAAAGTACAAATGTCTTAAAAAGGGAGAGAAATATTTTCTCTTTGTGTCTGGTTAGTAATATTAATATATGAGTAGTGTTGTAGCTTTGAAATGTTGTGGGAGTTCCTTACCTTACATCAGCTTCACAAGCAGGGCATTTGTCTAGTGCCAAAGCAGTCTGGCATGCTAGTCTGACTTTCAAGAAGCCAATGTCCTTAGTATTAGTTGTATTTCTCTTGGGATGTCCTTTTTTTCTTTTCTTATGAATAAGCTAAGTCTGTTAAATAATGTTTGTTCGTTATCGAACTTTCCATTCTTAGGAAAGGAGGGGCCTTTTTCCTCTTTAAGGACGTTTGTTCTACTTCTGAGGGTTACTCATTACCGGTATACTGGCAGGTAGCATAGGCAGCAGGGTTTAGCAACAGATTTTCTATATCTGAGTCACAGGATGTACTGTGGAAAGAATACAAAGTTCTTTAGAAGGAATTAGTGTTTTCAATTTAGGACATACACAATGTAAAAATTACCAAAATAAAAAAGTGGTGATCACTCACCATTTTCTTCACACAGAAAATGTTGGCAAAAACGCATCGATCTTTTAAGAAAACATATGAAGCCTCTAACATGTTTCATTACATTTCCTTTTTGCACTGGTAGTGACTTGTTTTGAAATAGTACCTCCTAACTTCTGTAACCTTAATCCTATTCTTTTTAATACAAAGCAGTAAATAACCTGAGATGTAGTTCCCTGCTGCACAATTACATGGAACAGAAAACTACCATGAATGGGAATGGGTTTGAACAATCACTGCACAAACACCTTTCTGTGTGAAAAGCCTGTCTTTTCTGCAAAGACTTCTGTCTCGGCCTGTTGCCATGCCACTAGCTGTAGTTCGATTAAGCAGAGCTAGTCAGAACTCATCATCTTCCCACTCTTTGCCATCTCCTTGCTCTGTCACTGTCGGCAGTAGCCCAGGCTGGCTGCTAGCTGCTCAGGCTCATATCTGGGTAACCTCTAAACTGGTATTTGAAGTACAGTTGACCCCACTTCCAGGCACAAGGATAGGTAAAATCAGCATTCCTCCACCTGTGATCAGTTCCGTGAAACGTGAGAAGGTGGTCCAGGAAAAGGCTGCAGAATAATATTTATAACAATCGTCCATGCAGCTACTCACCTATATCAGCGAACAACAACAAAAAGAAGTAGCGGTAACAGACAAACCCTCAGACTTTGGCCGTTTTTTGTGGTTGCAAATGCCAATCTTTGTGGCACTGCTGTACAAATGATCTTCTGTGATCCTTTGACTAAAAATGTTGAGGAACACTGGAAAAAACACCTCAGTTTCTATGATTTTTTTCCACGTAAAGGGTAACTAAACAGCATTTCACAAGACGTGTGTCTCTTCTGCATTGCAGATGTGACCCTCTGCAGCAGCAACGAATGTGATAAACAAGCCAGGGTGGCTGTAGCCCCTGCCTGAGTGGCCCTGCTCATGAGGCACCTTGAAGAGGAGCACTGAGACTTTTCCCCTTTCACTGAGAAAGCCATTCTCCACAGGCATTATCAAAGTGACCTCCTGGTCCTCCTTACAACCCCTCCTTAAAATCCTTCCTTGCCATGTCACCTTGCCTCGCAGATACCCACCAGCGGGCAGAGTGGGCCAATGACACTATTGCAAATCGCACTGACTAGTTTTGTCTCAGCGCTCAGTCTCTCTCTCTCTCATCTCTTGTACTGCAGTCAAACTGCAAAGGTCTGGGGCAGTGACTATCTCCTCCTTTTCAGTTTATCACTTAGCCCAACAGGGTCTAGCTCATGATGAGGATATTAAGGAGCTAAAGCAAAAGAAGTAAAAAAAAAAAAAATTGCAAAGAATTAAAATAATAAAGACTTAAGCAAAGGAAGTAATAAGTACCCATACTTAGCATTTTATACCTATTTTTAAACAGTTAGTAATGGAAAAGATCACCATAGGAATAATAATAGTTACTATTTTTGCCTTGTGTAGATCTTTTCATCTATTAATCTCTGAGCACGCTAATTAAAGACTTTGCACATATCCAAGTACAAATAATTCCCATCTGGAAGGGATGGGATGCTGAGAGCAAAGCAATCTAATGCCAACAATATCCTCATCTGATATTATCACTGCAGATCTGGGGTTAAGCTTTCATTTTTAATTAGCTAGCAATCTTAGTATGACACAACTGCATTAAGTAGGTCCTCATCTACTGTTTGATACATGGGCCAGTAGTCACCATCAGATCGTGGATGTTTGCTGTGGGCATGTACCAGCAAATCTGTGACTTCTGAAGTGACTCAGTCATTGTCCAGAAACGCCTGCATGCCGGTCTGCTTAGTGTTAGCAATAAAGCTGGGATTCAGAGCTGAAGATGGCAACTTCCTTCTCATTTTACCACTCATCATGTGTGGTAAAATAATTCCTTCCTCCAATTTCTTACTGACACCATTAAGATTTCAGCTTTCCCTTTGTGGGATGGCAACCGCCTCTTCTCTGCAGTAAACAGCAGAGCAATCAGTGTCAGTAGCAACCACACACCTTTTCCTTGGAGTCAGGCAGCTACAGCCCCAGAAGAAAGTCTTCTCAGTAGAAAGCAGCAGGTTTTAAAATTTTTATCATATGTTGTTTTACTAAAACTTCTGCAGGTGGTTAGATGATTTTTCACTTTGCTGTGTGCCCAAGGGGAGGGATAAAGGCAATCACCTTCTCACACCTCCCCCCGCCCCCTGCCCTGTTCGATAGCAAGGTGAGGGGTTCCCATCTCTGTTTCAGAGGCCAGCTACCCATTTGCAAAACTTCTGGGGCCCAACTGGTCTTTCCTTTTCAAAGTCCTTTTCAAAGACTAACAAAGTCCCAGTCTTCCCTGGAGCAGCTCTGAGTCAGGTTTGGGTTTGTGCCATGGACCTGTCACAAGGAGCCAGCGAGCCAACAGGCGAAAGGCGCCACAGTCACATTTAGCTGTATCCTTGGGTAGCTGTTTCAGTTGTAATTCCCTTTTTGTTCAGCCTGGAGCTCTGATGGCTCAGAGCACCTTCGGGCAGGTGGAAAAGCTTCCAGCAGCAAAGTCTGGAGCACTGAACTCAGCTCCTCGCATGTCCTCCCCCCGCCCAGCTGTGCTGGCCTGGCGGGCTGTCTGCTCAGATGGCTCCAGGCGGAGAAGAGGGTTGAGGAGGAAAAGTGGCAGATGGCAGCTGAAGTTGGATCAAAACAGGAGGTATCACCTCTGTGGGACAAGCACTGACAGGAGCTGGATTTTTTTCTGGCTGTGTTTTGGTTGGCTGTGTTTAAAAAGTGCCCCTGTGTTGTCCCTCAAGCGGGGTTCGTTACCCGGTGTGCAATAAGCCAATCTCACACGCAGAGCCGAGATATTTATTCCGTGTCTGCGCAGAGATGGGTGCTAGGTGGTAACTCCACAGAGCTAGCACACCTCAGTTAACACACGGTAAGCATTTTATACATTCCGAGCAACAGTTATCAGTACTTTTTACATTCACACTTAGTCACCCTTACTTCTGTTGGTTCTTGCAATGCTTCGTCTTCACTTAAAGTCACAGTGTCCTGTCTTTTTACTGTGCATATCCAGTGGGGAAAGGGCTTTTTTGGATAGGGGGCTTTCCTGCCCGTGGGTGGGTTTTTTACCATGCTAGTTAGGATAGTTCACCCGTAGTTCAAGTAGCTGTTTCTTTTTCTGTTGTCTTAGTGCTTATCTTGGTACTCCCTTATTTGGCCGACTTACCATGTTTCTTCCCCCAAGGCCATGCCCAGTTACCTCTCTACAGAGGTTGAATAATGCCTTTTGTTTCATTCCTTTATCTCACCAGAGCCTTCCTGGGATTCACCATCCTTGGTGCATCTAATCCCTCAGATAAACAATGTCAATGTAACCTAAAAGCTAACTATTTGATTAGAGTACACCTGTGCAGGGGACTTCGAGTTTTTAATTTAAAAAGTCCACAACTTTCTGCAGTGTTTTCCCCATCTCACCCTGGCTGTGGGTGTAAAGGGCCAGCCCCAGACCTAAGTTAAAATATTTGTGAATGTGAAGCTGAGGTGGCAGAGCGCCTTGACGCAGCTCTGTTGACTGGCTGTAATGTTTCAGTTGTGGGGAACTCTTTCAAGGGGTGATCCATCCTTCTTGCCATGTTTGCTGTGTGAACGTGTCTGTGCAAGATGTGTAGTAAAAGCAACACAGCCTTTTCTGTGGCCCTCCTGTGTTGACAGAAAGCTGGCAAAGCTGTTCGTAGCCCTTCCCAGGTACCCTTCTTGTGACGATGCCAACATGTTTTGCAAACACTGAATTGGCCAAGGTAGCTGCTTTCATGTGCACCAAAATTCACCCACATAAAGTGCTGGGAATGGATGAGTAAAAGAGTGGCAAGCAGGCCTGTAGGAACTGGTATATGCCCATGCAGCGCTGTTCTCTATGCAACTCAGGGTACAGTAATCCTCTTCTGCAAATCTGGGGGTATTTAGGTATTATGTTTGGTACCTGTTACCAGCTGTTACTCTTTCCTTTCTTTTGGTTCTCCTGCTTTGACAAAAAAGAGATTGATTGGGCTAGAAGGCTGATATAAAGTCCTTGCATAAAGCAACAAAGTGTCAGACTTTTATAATTTAATTTTGCAATCTCAATATAGGATGGGGGAAAAACTAGAGATAAGGAAAATACATGGCACTAAAGCTTGATAGCAGGACAAGAAAAAGTGGCAGAGGTATCAAGCCTATCTCTAAATCTTAGGTCTTCACTACTCAAATTGATTAAGCAGCACTGTTAAGATCCATAAACTTGTGTTTGCTACTCTAGCAGAAGTGCTGATGCCAATAGCTGTATTCTTGGCACAGGACTGAAGTGTCCCAGCTGCTCTGCAATGAGATCCCTGAAGAAAAGGAGATCTAGCTATGAAATTTGCCAGGTGGGGGGACCTGGAACCAAAGCCGATCCGAGTCAAACTTCTCCTTAATTATATTAATAGTAGACAGGGCACAATCTGTTTCTCCTGGCTTTCGTCCTGATGATTAGGACCGCTCCAAGCATTTCCTATCTTTTCAATCTATTTTTATCTAGAGGAGGTTTCACAGAGCGTGCAGTATCTTGGGGAGAACAATACTTAAGTAAATTGAACTGTGTGCCTTGCTCCAAGTAGGAAGCATGTTTGATAAGCATTCTTAGTTCTCTTTTGACAGCTTCAAAAGCAATTTGCCAAGCTAGGAGCCACCTTGTTACATGACTAGGAGAAGGTGTGCTAGCAAAGGTCCCTGGCCCATCAGCAGGAGGCTGGGCTGGAGTAGGTAGTATCTACTGGAAAGTTGTGTCCTGCAGCACCAGGAATGTGAACGCTTATTTTCTGAGGCTCATATCGCAGTAGAAATAAAAAATTTGATGTGACATTCGGATATCAAATTATTAGCAAGGTTTTCTGAGGTTGTCTAGAATGGTATATACCTGACATGGGGAATGGGGGTGTCTTTCCTTTGGGCTGGGGCTCTACCCCATCGTTACCTGTAGATGGAAGGAGCCACTGGGTGGGGTGGGTTGGCCCTGGCTAGATGCCAGGTACCCACCAAAGCTGCTCTATCACTCCCCCTCCTCAGCTGGATAGCAGAGAGAAAATATAATGAAAGGCTCGGGGGTCGAGATAAGGACAGGGAGAGATCACTCACCAGTTACCATCATGGGTGAAACAGACTCGACTTGGGGAAAATTAATTTAATTTGTTACCAATTACAAATCTTAAAACATCTTCCTCCCACCCCTCCCTTCTTCTCGGGTACTTCATTCCCAATTTTCTCTATCTCCTCTCCCCGAGCGGCGCAGGGGGACGGGGAATGGGGGTTGCGGTCAGTTCATCACACGTTGTCTTTGCCACTCCTTCTTCCGCAAGGGGAGGACTCCTCACACTCTTCCCCTGCTCCAGCGTGGGGTCCCTCCCAGGGGAGACAGTCCTCCACGAACTCCTCCAACATGAGTCCTTCCCACGGGCTGCAGTTCTTCATGAACTGCTCCAGCGTGGGTCCCCCACGGGGTGCAGTCCTTCAGGAACAGACTACTCCAGCGTGGGTGCCCCGTGGGGTCACAAGTCCTGCCAGCAAACCTGCTCCAGCGG
>NW_009223649.1:0-698 GCF_000690835.1 Fulmarus glacialis | reverse complement strand
GGGCTCGCCCTTGGCCAGTGGCGGGTCCATCTTGGAGCCGGCTGGCATTGGCTCCATCGGACGTAGGGGAAACTTCTGGCAGCTTCTCGCGGAAGCCACCCCTGTAGCCCCTTGCTACCAAAACCTTGCCACGCAAACGCAATACACAGGGAGCCCCAAGGCCTGCCTGGCTGCACGGGGTATGGCCTGCTTCAGTGGAGGTAACTCCGCACTGGGGCAGGCACCCTCTGAAATAAGGTCAAGAAGGAGTGCTTTGGTCTTTCTTAATGTCTGCACTAATTGCCTTTGTCATTTCATGGCTGTGAGGTGTACGTTCACCTGGCACCAGAAATTGTAGGGCATTGGCATGCCTGTAACTGAAGAGGAAAACGCCTGGGTGTCTCAGGGAAGTTTTGCAGGACAGAAGGCAGGGATCTGCCAAGAGTTTGCTAAAATGGGAGTAAAATATTAACTAACCCTCAGAGGAAAGTTTGAGGGAGATAGATAGATACTTCCTCAACTGCAGTTTTGAGTGAAGACCAGGGAGGAGGGCAACTGCCCCCTCAAGCTAGCTTCCTTGCAGAGGGAAAAGGGGCAGGGGAAGGGGGACCCATTTTCATGCAAAGCGAGCCCACAGATGGGCAGGGGGCAGCCGGCCCTTGGTGCTGGCGGTGCGTCGGCGAAGCAGCCTGTGGGCCCCATGGCCGGCCAAAACCCAG
>NW_009223648.1:0-6711 GCF_000690835.1 Fulmarus glacialis | reverse complement strand
TATTTGCTGGCTGGGGTTAAATCACGACAAACACCAGAAGACTTGGAAACCTTCTGGCTTCCAAATATAATGCTTCTCCCCACCATAATGCCACAGCTACAGCAAGCAAAGGTGCTAACTGGCTTGATTGTCTTCCCTTATTAATGGAAGGCTACTGCTGACAAAGGGCTTTTGATAAAGATTTATTTCCTCTGGAATGCCCTAACCATCAAAACCAGCCCCCACCTGCTCATCTACCAAGCATACTGCAAAGTAATACATATGGCTAATATGGTTTGGAAGGCACACCTAACAGCTGCTAAGACTACAAATTTGAAAGCAGTCTAGATCACAGAGTTCGTGATCAAATGATGTATAGGAAGAAGGAAGATTTTTTTTTTTGCTTTGGACAATTTTACATTTGCACTCTTGAGTAACTGTTCAGCTGTTATATTCTCATACACAGATCAAGAGGACTTAAAGCTTGGATACACTTTTTTGGTATACCATGTGTTTGAACCATCAGGAAAACAAACACTGCTAGATTGTATAGTTGCTATTAAACACTGACAGTTAAATAATAAAGATTTTTAGCTTGCCTCGGTTTGTACTTACGATCCCAGAACATTAACTTTTTTAACGATGAACATCATTTAATCAGAATTCTTAGTATCAGCTTTGGTGACCACACCTTTCTTAGCCAACAAAAGCAGAACATTTTATTTTGTGCCCTCAGGCACGTATCAATTAAAAAAAACAGATCCTTGTAAGATTAACAAAAATGTCTTCCTTTTATCATCTCACAACTGAATTTTCCAATTGATATGCAGCAAAATCCTCCATCTAAGTAGCTTCTAATGATGTAGGCTCTCTTTCTCAGCACTTGACCAAATACTTAATAACTCTGTCCCAGAACAATAAAATATAGCTCTTACATATGGCTTTTCAGCACTGATCTTCAAACACTTCACAAAGTTGCCATTATCCATTACTGCTAACCTCAGAGACATGATACCCCACTCCGTTTTACCCAACAGGTTAATGACAGAGCTAAAAATAGAATCCATGTTTTCTCAGCCCCAGGTGAGTACCACTTCTCATGCTACACATGCCATAGTGCCTGATATTTCTTTGAGAATAACCCAAGTCCAAACTGACATTCAACAGTCACTTCTACTTAGATAAAGAAAACCTAAAACCCTCTATACTGTCATAACACAGTCAACTACCACAGCTCTCATGTGCTGTGTTTCAAGAAAACGAAGAGGTCTTCAGAGCACTTATTGAGGGTGTGCCTGTACTCTACAGCAGCAGGACACTTCTCAGGCTAATTAGCTCATGTGGAGCTCCCTCACTATATTGCTTCTGAGCAAGCTCATTTATCTTCGTATTACATTATGTAGTGTAGATACACCCTCAGACAAATCAATTTCTCTAGGTAAGGGATACACACTTGACGAGGCAAAAGCCATTTAAGAGACATTATTATGAACAAATGCTCTCACAGTACAATCACTTATATTTCCAGTTGACTCCCAGGGTTTAAATTCTTCATATATCAAAATGGATTTAAATTAAAATGGGAAAAAATGCATTGTTCTGTTCATGTCAGAAAGAGACATATATCAATAACAGCTTAGGTGAAATTTGGCGAGGAGAGATGTGAGAGGGTCTTCTCCCCTAACATGAAGATGTAATTTGCTGTTCTTCAGAAGAAAAATTAACAATAGTCTGAATGACAGAGTGTCATGGTTTAACCCCAGTCAGCAACCAAGCACTGCAGAGCCGCTCACTCACCCTCCCCTCCCCTTCCCGCCCCCGCAGTGGGATTGGGGAGAGAATTGGAAGGGCAAAAGTAAGAAAACTCGTGGGTTGAGATAAAGACAGTTTAATGATTGAAATAAAATAAAATAATAAATAATTTTAAAATTGTCATGAAAATGAAAACAACAAAAAGAGAGAAACAAACCCCAGGAAAAACAAGTGATGCAACCGCTCACCACCCACCAACTGACACCCTGCCAGTCCCTGAGCAGTGATCACTGCCCCCTGGCCAACTCCCCCCAGTTAATGTACTGAGCATGACGTCATATGGTATGGAATATCCCTTTGGCCAGTTTGGGTCAGCTGTCCTGGCTATGCTCGCTCCCAGCTTCTTGTGCACCTCCTCGCTGGCAGAACATGGGAAGCTGAGAAGTCCTTGACTTCATATAAGAACTTCTTAGCAACTAAACACAACTAAAACATCAGTGTGTTATCACATTATTCTCACGCTAAATCCAAAACACAGCACTGTAACAGCTACTGGGAGGAAAATTAACTCTATCCCAGCTAAAACCAGGACACAGAGAAGCATCAGATTCCAAAAAATATGTTTGCATTGGAAACTTGCTCAAGTTTGGCAATAAATTTGCCACACACTTTGTCTATACTGAGTGTCTTTAAAGAGTGTTTCTCTTTTGCATACCTTCCTAGAGCCTAACTGAGAAGTCTCAATTCCCAAGACCCAATTCTAGCTAGCAACTACCTGTAAAAATCACTAACAAGGTATGCAATCTTACATCCCTCCAACACCGGTTTGGTACAGAAGCAGTAGAGGTTCAAGCTTAATTTGTCAGTGATTTATACAATTACTTACACAAGTCTCATGTGATAGAAAGTTTCCATTTTTCAGCCGGTATGAAATACACACGCCCCCACCACCCCAGAAGAATACTAACATAAAAAGGTGAACTCTAATGGTCAAGAAACCAAAGTGCCTCTCTCACTCCTGCACACAAATGCTGTATGATATTGCCTTCAACTAACCAATCACACCTTATTTTTTTCCAGAGGATCTTTTCCTTGTTCTAAGAATAGGACAGACAGTGCTAACACTGAATGAGCACTCATTCAATACTTCATTTCATCCTCACTGTTCACTATGTGGCATCTTTGTATAATTTACAGCACCTACATCTAGAATCATAACTAGAAAACTTCTCATTTCTCTGTTGATCACTATTATGCACCTGAATTATTTCCTTATAATAACTAATTACTCCACAGCACCTCCATCAGACAATTTTATGATTCTTGTTTTCAGGTAGCAAACTGGGAGACAGTGATGTGCATCAGGATTGCCCGTAATTAGAGATGCTTGATTTGAGATGCTTTGGGTCTCTCTTCAGAGGATAGAGCAATTAACCAGCACTTTGTCAGTACAAAGTACAACTTCAATCTATTTCAGTGCTATCATGTGTTTTCAAAGCTGACATTAATCGGTCTGAAGAGTCTGAACTCAGAAAATGCAAAGTACACAACTAATGGCCATATTTAAAAAATGTGGTTGAAGTGACTCACCCAACCTCACGCAGAAGCTCTATGGCTGAATTAAGATTTGGCTCTAGCCCTCCAGAACAGCACCCCAGCAGTCTTAGCTTTAAAACCAATCTCTTTTAGTGTTGTTCTCTCCCTTCCTTCCTCACCTACTAGGTCTCATCCACCTTCAGCAGTTATGAGGAAGCAGATCTAAAGGAAACAACCTCATTAATTAGCACACCTGGATTAATTTCCTAAATGCTGTCTACCTCATCTTCCTGAAAATAGTAAGTGTTTTGTGGATAAAGAGTTTGAGACGACATCAGCATATGCCATTTTCAGGCAGAAATATAACGTGACCAAACTGAGTTTGCACAGACAACTTCAATTCTGGCATTTCCTATCTGTTGAGAACTTTACATTGCATCACTGTCAGAGAATTCCACATTCCCAGAATTTTCATTTCATGCAGTCACAAATAACAATATAAGATTTAAATGAATTTTTGTGTCTCCATCATCACTTGCTACACTTGCAGCTTCAAGCTTGAGGAACTCCTACTACAGGGCCTCTTAATACTAAACACCATCCAAACAAATCACTGCAAGGGCAATTCTTCGCCACAAAGCTAATGGTCTATGAGATAACCAGTACACAGCATGTGAACATTACACAGTTAGGAATTACAGTGCAGTAACAAGCAGAAATCTCCTAACACCAATTTCTATCAGAGACTTTCCTATCACCTCAGAAAACTGAGCTTCTTTCAGTTTGAACAATACCAGCAGATAACACTATTTCCCTTGTTCGACACCCACACAATACCCAAGCGTTAATTCTGGAAGTTTTTACAAACCACAGTAGCATCACATTGCAGTCAGTGTTTTGCCACAAGCTCATCATAAATACATATTTGTTTGAACTTCTGTTTAAAAGAAGCATTCAAGAACAAAATGAAAACTCACCTCATTTCCACCAACAGCTTTAGTTAAAATCACTGCAGAAGACACAGGAGGTGGCATGCAGCCTACTGTCTGCAAGCTGAAAACAACAAAAAGAAATGTTACTTTCCTCACATGATGCAAACACTATGCAACCCAAAACCTTAAAATACCAAATAGCTGACTAGAAACAATCATCTGATCACCTGCGCAACCCAATTTGTTTGCATTAGAGTTACAGCCCTGCACCAGCTGGCAGGATTCCTATGCCATCTCTTACCAACTACCACAGTGAAGAGTCATGTCACCGTTTAAAAACCCAAACACTTAACCTCTCTCTGACTCTGTTTCCCCACCTATAGTACTGTGCCTAACATTCACAAAGATATCTACGCATCTATCACAAAGATAACTGCATCATGTGTCCTGCTGTAGTAAAGTTTTTAGTGTGTTTTTTAGATACCTGTAGCTATTTGGAAAAAAAAGAAAATAAAGATGTAAACCCCTATTTGCTTGAAAAAGCTGTTCAGCGATAAAAACATTTACTGCTAAGTAGAAGAGTAAGAAGAACTATGCTCACTATTTCAGGTTCCCACTATATTTTGTTTTTCATGAAACCCTACTAAAAAAAAAAAAAAAAAATCACAATTAAGCTTTTTATTTCCTGAACATTAAAAGGCCATGAAATGTTTAATTTTTATGCATGTTTTCACTTCTTTGTAAAATCACCTGACTTCCATTAATCAACATATCAAAATCTTTTTTATGCATGTTAGAAGTCTAAAATACATTATTATTATCTGTCATTTTTTCCATTGTTTGTGCAGCAAAATTATCAATGTATATAGTAAATGCTGTTGCAAAGTAAGAAAAAATGGTGAGCTTTCTTTTGTTTTCAAAGACAGTCCACAAAAAGTGGTTATTACAAAAATTAGTTGTATCAAATGTGTAATGAGAAACAACAAGAACATACCAGAATAGATTACAATTACATTTGGGACTAAGTAAAATAGGCCTTCTAAAGAAAAAGTGTTGACTTAGAAGGAACAGTAAGGCATGAAATAAAATAGTCTGCGAAACCCCCAAAAGCATGGAATCTACATGAGTTTGAGACAGTATTCCAGTTCAGATCAATTACTAGCAGTGAACTACTTTGCACTTGTAACTGTGTTAGTCCATCCCCGAGAAACGCAGTGTCAAAAAGCTATAACAAACAGAAGTATTAAATCCAAACAATAGGGAGCATATTGTAGTGCAATTGATATGCTGCAAATATACAAAAAGCTTAAATAGAAGAAACAGGTAAATGACAATAACGGTATTCAGTTTGTCAGCTACAGACACTGTGGAAAAGGAAAGAGACAACCAATATAAGCATTATATAAATCCCGTCACAAAGTGCCAAGCACCACCTTGGAAGCATATTGTACCTTTAGCTTACAGCGAAGTAAGCAGCGAGTTGTCAGCACTTAGGATAAGCTCATGTTGAAAAGAAAAGAAATACAGGAAAAAGAAATGGTGTGTGAAGTTTGGAAATATATATGAAGACACACAGCAGACAAACACATGGTGATTCTGATGTCCATCCCCTACATCGGCTGTTATACCATTATATCTCTTCTGTGTGGTCTCTTGGCAGTCAGCTCCTTGAACTTCTCACCTGCACTAATAAGGGGTGGATTAAGTTCAAAGTTATCCAGAGAGGAATGAAATGTGTACAAGGGCATTCATCTCAGCTGGCAGGGATTTTCCACACTATAAGAGAAAGGTTTAATAACACAATCTCTGTGAACCCTCTCAAATTTAAAATAATACATTTGGAATTTAAAAAAAAAAAAAAAAAAATCACTATCAAGCTATGATTTTAAATATTCTTCATATGAAAATATTAATCAATGTAATTAAAACAAAAAAGCCTGGTACACACTAAATGGAAACACTTTTAATCAGGTGTATTGAAACATGTACTTGTCAACTTTTTTTTCTTGCTGTGTATCAACTACCACGTAACACTACCAATATACAAACAAATTCCTCTAATAGCCAACAGATTACTATAGGTAACAACCGACTGAAATATTCCACTGGTTCAGGCCATGCTATAAGCACTAACATCAGGGGTCCAAACACTTGCTGAAGGGCGATAAATAATACCTTTCTGCTAATATATTACAGACAACGGAGTAGTAGGGTTCAAAGTCACATGTTGTAGCTATGGAACTACCAAAGCCATACCTTGTACCAGATTTTTGCATCTCATGCTTTACCACCTGTGCTGTAAATACTATATGCTAAGAGTGGCAGAAGAGGTGAATCTGTGCAAACATTAATCATAGAATCATACAATCATTAAGGTTGGAAAAGACCTCTAAGATCATCAAGTCCAACCGTCAACCCAACACCACCATGCCCACTAAACCATGTCCCTAAGCGCCTCATCTACACGTCTTTTAAATACTTCCAGGGATGGTGACTCTACCACTTCCCTGGG
>NW_009223647.1:0-7512 GCF_000690835.1 Fulmarus glacialis | reverse complement strand
GACCGATGCCCAGACAGTCCCCAGCCAGTGATCGCTGTCCCCGGCCAACTGCCCCCTGCTTATATACTGAGCATGACATCATAGGCTATGGAATACCCCTTTGGCCAGATTGGGTCAGCTGTCCTGGCTGTGCTCCCTCCCAGCTTCTTGTGCACCTGGCAGAGCATAGGAAGCTGAAAAATCCTTGATTTAGTGTAAGGACTACTTAGCAACAGCTAAAACATCAGTGTGTTATCATTATTCTCATCCTAAGTCCAAAACACAGCACTATACCAGCTACTAGGAAGAAAATTTACTCAATCCCAGCTGAAACCAAGACAAAGGGAAGCCAGAAGTACTGTTCAGTTGCCTGAGTCTAAATAGGTTTAGGATCTTTACTGCATTTAGGGAAACACAAGCCTAAGAAATATTTGCTCCGTATCTAATCACCACTGAAACACTGAATCAAGAGGAAGCGAAGGAGAAGACACACCAGGTCTGCCAAGCAAAGAAGTAAAGAAGGTGAGGAAGTGTCTCAGTGCACAGAAACACAGCTGGAGACATAATGCCTGCTGACACACAGTCAAGAGGATTGAAGTTCATCAATTTGGGTCCCTTTGAGAATACCAAGCACCCAGATTCTCCTGGAGGATGCATTTTACTTAGGGGACTCTCTGAAAGAATCAGAGATGTGCAGTTTTATTCCCTGGGAAGGTGCTCTGACACTTACCTGCTTCTCAGATAGCATAGGGCAATTAAAATACAGTAACTCATTAGTAAGTACAGGCTAATTTCTGGCCCATCATGATTCAACAGCCAACAAATCCCTCAACTAGCTTTGTTCAGAATGTATTTATGACAGTGTCGTGGTTTAACCCCAGCCAGCAAATAAACTCCCACGCAGCCGCTCACTCACCCCCCCCTCCGGTGGGATGGGGAGAGAATCAGGAGGGCACAAGTAGGAAAACTCCCGGGTTGAGATAAAAACAGTTTAATAATTGAAATAAAACAAAATAGAACAGTAATAGTAACAGTGAGAACAACAACAATAACAGAATGTACGAAGCAGGCGATGCACAATGCAACTGCTCATCGACCACCGACCGTGTGTCACGAACGGGAGTGAGCTCCGCCCCCCACCTGGTTTTTATACTGAGCATGACGTCACATGGTATAGAATACCCCATTGGCCAGCTGGGTCCACCACCCCGGCTGTGCTCCCCCCACCCCGGTGCAAGCACCACCCAGCAACAACCAAAGCATCAATGGGCCATCAACGCTCCTTTCATACCAAACCCAAAACACAGTACCCCCCCTAAGCTACTGGGAAGAAAGTTAACTCTGTCCCAGCCGGAACCAGGACAGACAGTTATTTTGCTCTACATTTTGGAGGAAAGCAGATTATACAGCTTGTCTCTTTAATGTGGAGGGCTGGGTTTCAAAAGAATACTGCAAGTCCAAAAGAGCACAGCATAGTACAGCTTATGCATAAAGTAAATATTACATCACAAGCCATATTGCATGCTTCTATTGGAGAAAATGGGGTTTATGTAGGCACATGGGAAGGGAGTCTTTTGCTCAAAAAAAGAAAATCCTGATTAAGAAAAGTTCACATACTAAAACAATCACACAACATCCTTTTTGATTTATCTCTAAATCCACAAGTAGATTTTATTCCTTCACTGCCATCTGAAATCATACTACTTGAAGCACTTTTCACATAAACCCAAGAAAGCTCAACTCAGAAGGTAAAGGCCCTTCTTCATGGAACTGAGTATCTGTGACTACTATACAGCTTCCCCCTCATTTAAACATAACAGCATAATAAAAGCAGTTTTTAAATTCCAAGCGGAGAGATTCCAAGTTTGAAAACTACAGGAAATTCTCATTTTAGCACAAAATAATAAATTTCTTTTCACTTCTCTGCCAACCTTACCCTAACGTTTCTTATTTTTCATGCTGCAGCACAGAAAGCCAGTACCCACATCTGCACAAAGGCTTGCACTGCTCAAACCAGTGTGCAAAACATTGAGGAGTCTTGGCTCAGTCTTGGCAGCACAGGAGCAATCCACCTCAAATGTGCTACACATTTTGCATTTGGGGGTATCACATACAGATAGTTAATTATTGCTTTTCCTCCCAATAACAACAAAAAAAAGAAAAAAGAAACCCTCCTCGCTTCCACGGCTCTTCTTTCCAGGCTAGAGGTTTATGGCAGTGACTACCTATTTTACCTGACATAAAAGCCACCTTTTGAACAATTTTCAAAGCTGGCCCAAAAAATAGATCATAAATAATAATCAGTCTAAAGAAAGACCAAAGATCTCTGCACTACTGGAGATATGCAGGAACACTTTTATTTACTGGACTCCTTCGCAAAAACAAAATGTTTGTGCAACTGAACTACAAACTTTTTAGATGTAAAGACTTAGTGAATAGGAATATCCTGCAATACTTTGATTGCTTGTTAGCACTTGCATGGTTTCAGAATGCATACATCATGACACTGACTGTATGGAAATTATCGGGTATTTATTTTGCTATTAGTGCCAAGGCGACAGTTGTGTGAGGCATTACACAAGCATATGAAATCCTTGCCCAAAAGAGTTTGCAAACCACTGTTTGTTAACACAGTCACTGTATTTCAACCTTTCCACATATAACAATATCCTTTCAGGGGGCAGACTTGCCTGGTCTGATCAAATATTCAGTCAGCAGAGTTAATATTGAACCCATATAAAAACTGGGCCCAACATCTACGTTCACGGTTGGAATACAGGACTCCCATCACAGGGCTCACACTTCAATCCCACCTGAGCTATGTATCTTAAATGTCATTTCCCACTGGTCAAACATTCCTCTTCAGAGCTCTCTTTAAACTGAGGGCTTGCGGTAAGGGAGAGAAGAGAGTTCCTTACGTCTTGTGCAGTCACGGCATGTTCTCCTGCTAAAAGCAGCCTACTCAGGCCTCCCATTTGTGTAGGATCTGTTAAAAGAGTAACACCAAGTCTTAAGTTTATTAATTTGCTTGTTTAAAGAACCTACCATGTGCAGCATTAAACCCCCAGAAGACTCCTTGTCACAAACACTGTAAGCAAGCTGCCATAAAAGGCAGTTCAAGAGAATCACAAATAACCCTTTCTGTACCCTCTGGGAGAGGCTTTCAAAGCTCTTTGAAGGATTTAATTGGATTTGTGTGCTTAACACCCCATTGCGTGGATTTACAATTTTCCTGCCAAAGGTTTTATGCACTACAGAGATGGGTATGTTTAAAACAGCAACTGTAATGATCTCATGCATAAATATACACAAAGATGCTCTGATATCACATATGTTTATAACTCAATGGATCCTCCTACCAAGGGAGAGGTTCCCTTCCGTAGCCGCTGAACAAGTAAAAGGATCGAACAAAATGACCTGATCAAGCTCTGAAGCAAAATTTTTATTTTCATTTAGCTTTAATTTAGAGCTGCATTTAGTGGTGAAAAGTGCCAGCCTGACAGCTCTGAAGCATGAAGCTCTTGATCCTCTGTGCCAGAACGGTGCAGGCACTGGCCAGGCAAGCTGCAGCCTACTTGCTGCCCTGCCAATACAATCTATAATTGAGGAAAGCAAAATGGAGATATAAATGTCCTTTCTCCAAGTATTTGATGCCGACAGCTTCTCGCCTCTAGCCTTCCTGCACCTCAGGAGCTTGGAAAACGACAACATGAACTGAAAGCGATGAACACTGCCACTGCATTACTCATGGAGTGCCTTTTCTACTCAGAACAGTGGTTGCTCTTCATCATTACGAAGACTAATTGTCTGGTTTTGGGGGGGTGCCTTGGAAGCAATGCAGGGGCTCAATTTAACAGATTATCATCTAGAGAGAGAGAGACAGTCTGTGGCCCAAATGTCTCACACAACAGCTGCATTTTGAAAGGGAAGCATTATCCTTGCTGTATTGCTGAGACGCCAACTTCAGTAATGATGAGACACCAAAGATAAGTAACTTTCCCCCAGGTCTCACTAAGCATGCACTCACGTTTTCCAAGTCCCTTTCACTGAACTATACAGAAAGTCTCTCTACAACAACAAATTACACGTGCCCGGGACCATTCCCTGGAACGGAGGCCAACTGGCACAATTACCCTTGTCCATTTGGTTGCATTTTGTTATGCAAACTTTGGATGCAGAATAGCTGCATCGAAAATGCCCACTGGGAAATCCCCGGAACCATTCCCACATGTGAGTGGTGCCAAGGAATTTGTTGAGCTTTTCAGCTGTCATGGGCCAAACCTGTACCTGCAAACCTCCAAACAATTTAGCTCTACAGATGATTAAGGTCCGGTTCACTGGAACACTCACTGGTGCTGTTTAATTCAATACAACAGATGCTGCCAAAATTTCTCCCTCAGACAGCATCTCACCCTAACATACACAGAGTAGGTTTTTTCAATACTCTCTTAGAACAGCAGTAAACAGAAGCAGAGGACAGCAATGTGAATAAACTAAGCTCATCCACTATCTCAAGAATAGGAGTGGCTCATTATCTTAAGAATACAGCCCTAAGGAGCATCTGGCTTCAAAGCCAATGTTCAACTGGAAGTAATTTTTTCCCTTACTGTGATGAACAGGTAGAAGGTGTGTAGGGGGGTTTTATTTGTTTTTTGTTTTTAAACTTCTTAGTTTTAAATAAAAAAGGGAACAAAAGGTATTAAACATCTACAAAAAGAGAAGGCACTATCAGAAGTGCAGGATCTAGTAACAAGAAGTGACTGAAGAAATGGAGATAGAAAATGGGAAGGGTCAGCAAGTACCTACGCACAATTCACAAATGAAGTGATCCTGTCAACATAACACTTTTTGCCATCAAAATACTCAGCAGAAGTTCAGTCCTTCAAACAAAAGGACATCAGAGCAATTAAAAAGGAAAAGAGAACGCATATCTTGAAAGACAATGCCTGAAGAGGCAGTTAATTTGGTGGAAGGAGAGATTGGAAGAGATCTCCAGGCCTATCATAAACTTACTGAACTCCATATTAAGCAATAAGGGGTTGACTGGTTGCCTTCTACTTTCTTTATTTCCATTGGAAGGCTGCTGCAGAACCAATATCTTCTAAGCATTAAGAGTTTTCTTCCAGTTTTCAGCTTCAATGTACTAGGACCAGGTGGCACACATTTTTTCTGGTGCCCACACTATTAAGCTTAGCAACTGTTCTCCCTAAATGGTATTTCCTTTTTCTGCATTTACAGGAGTCCCCCCACTCTTCTTCCACTTGCTTTTCTAGCCTAAGCGAATCAAGAACTGATGTCATCACGCATGTCCATCTCCCAAGTCCCAGCAATCCCTGCAGCTCTGCTCTCCAGTTATTCCAGGGGAAGTTCATCTTTCTTGTATGTGGAGGACCAGCAGAGCAACCACGTCAGATGAGCTGTGTTCTGTTCAATGACATTAACTCTTCCCTACAGTTCCTGAAAATACTTTGCCTGACACACTACAGTGTAGCACTTTCTTATCCCCACATCACACTGTTGGCTCCCAGCTGCTCTTTTGTACTTCCCTTTAGCTACCTGTAGGTCTTCTTCCCCCTCCTCAGTTTTTGCCAGCTGAAGAACATCCAACTTACGGCTCTAAAATTCTTCCCCCTCTTCTGAATATCTTCTTGGTGGTCTCAGCTTTCTGCCCTTCAAATAAGGAGCTTATCATAACAGGACAAAGATAGCACTGTTTTTTCCCAAAGTAAGCAAATACTTAAACTGTTTATTTAAATACAAAAATTAAGAGGAAGGAAAAAAATGACAGTTATGAGGAAAGCAAAAGTTTAATTTGGTGCTTAAGCAACTTGAATACTTATGCTGCAACTGTAGCAGAGGGCTGGTAGTTAGACGTCTGGTCATGATAAAACCAAAAATCCTTCCACTAAGGTTTCAATTTACAAAAGAACTTCATCTAGGGGAAGACAAAATGTATATATACAAACATTGCCATAAGTTTATAGTGCCTTCTCAGCACAACGTTTCTCTTATAGCACCAAGAACTTATTGGTATGAAAAATCACAAATTTTAAGTGCTATTTTAAAGCAAGTTACAATTAAATCAACAGTAGTGAGAAAATAGTCAAGAATTTGTACTTGCAGAATGGGAGATGATTCGTGACTTTCTCAACAGCTTACAACCATCTGTCCATTTGGGAATGACATACTTTGTTAGTATTGGTCTGGTTAGAAACTCAGCAGGCTGGCTTGTTCATCACTGCAATTTTTCAATCAGAGGAAAGAAAGAACTGAGGGAGAACTAAGCAGAAAGAAGGCCAGCAGGTACCAGTTTCAACTAACTCTCACCTGGGTGCAGAATGAAGTTTCTTTCTAAAACCAAAAATTGCGTCTCTATCAGGATATTGGCTGTTCTTGGAAGTGTCTTTTTTCCACCCTTTGCCTCACTAAAAAGCTTTTTGGCCCAGATGGTTTTCTCCTGATGCAGAAATGTGAAAGTATTGGGAATCTTGCACATTTGTATATGGAAGCTGTTGCCCACTTAGCTCTGTACCTGTGAGGGTAGATGCTGCAATGGTCACGTTCACCTGGTTGTCTTTGCTTTATGCCCTAACATATCACACATGAGCCACGTCATGAGAAAAACATGCTCAACTGCAACTTCCCGGCTGGATGAGCAAGGACACCGCTAGTGGGTCTGCAGGTCAGAAACCCAATGCTGGTGCCACACCTCAGATTATTGACACAATGAGAGGTCAACATCAGAAACTTAAAAGTGGGGTGCTTGCTGTTGGAATGCCAAAAATAAAGGGGAGAGATGGCCTGTGTGGGACTTAAGGAAAAGAGAGGAAGATCTTACTTTCTATACATTACGTTTTCCAAAATGAAATGGAATGTGTAAAAAGCAATCAAGACAGGATTAACAACTACCATCAGGTAAACAGATTTCCTGGAATTATTCTGGAATCATATAATCCCTCTCCTAAGGAAGTGATCTGCCTTGAAGATGCAAAGTCAGTGGCAGTTCTACAGTTGCTCAGCTACATTTTAGTTCATCAGTTAGCACGCAGCCTGGGTTTTAAAAGAGGTTGTACTGGATAGAATAGTCAGAGTTGAATTGAACTATCACATGAAGTCGAGGGGAGAAGAATACAACAAAACATATTTACCACAAACTGGTATATAGTTGACAAAACAGTAATCCATTTGGCATGACAGACTGGCCAGGCTTTAGATGCTGCTAACATCTCTGTCAGAAGCTGTCGTTATTGTTATACTCATGAAACAGCTGGCCTTCATTGGCATGAGGACTGGAGTGAGACCCCTGTGAATTACTACGCTCACTGACTCAGTCTGCAGAAAATAAACAAATAAATAAAAATTAAAAAAAAAAAAATCACATGTAGCACAAAAGAGGGCCTTCTTCAGAAATGAATGGCTCTATAGATAAAACAGTGGGTTAGACTGGTTTCTAATTAATTCGTAAGTTCTCTGTCCTCTGTTTGACAGATGTTTATCTCTCCGTACTCAGAAGCTCTACAGTTGGATATCCCA
>NW_009223646.1:57016-69733 GCF_000690835.1 Fulmarus glacialis | reverse complement strand
ATTATTATTATTATTATTATTAATGCAGTATTTGTCTAAAAGTTGTAAGTGGTCAATACGATTAGAATTCATTTATTCTAAAATGTAATTTTTTAATGATTTTTTAAACTGTCAGTTCTTTTCCTATATTGCCACTGTAAAGCTGCCATTATATTATTTCAGGAATGCAAATGCTAATGTTTACACTAATTTACAAAACATAGGTCCCAAACTTATTAGCCTTAAATTACTATCTATGGCTATACTGAGGACCCTAAATGAGTGGGTTTGGGTGTAGGTGTTACAACCACGTGTGGAAGTCTGAAAATAATACAACTTCTTTATGGCCTCAGAGTGAATATATGTACCCAGAATAAAAACAGAGTTTTAAAAAATTTTGCCTTTCTTCTTTGACCACTATCTCACTTTTCCAGCTGACTCTGTCCTGCATGTTTCAGGATTGAACACTCAGTCCAGTGTGAACAGAAATAGTCTCTACTGTACATTGAAGGGTTAATAGCAAAGTCAAGGAAGAATCGGCTATAAGGACGTAGTTTTTAAAAAAAAGTTTTCTGCTAAAACTTTAGGCCCTGGCCCAGAAAACACTTCAGCATGTACTTACTTGAAGTATGTGAATTGCCTCGATTCCTGAAATCAGTCAGATTCAATTTTAAGTGTATAAATGCCCGAGCCCAAGTATATAAATGCCTTTGCTGAAATGCATATATTTAGATCTAATACTCACTACTTTTATCTGATCTTGTGTAGAGGGTAAAAAGTAATTCTAAATTTAGTTTTGGAGCAGGGTGCACAGAGATTAGGCGGCACTCAGCCCTGAGCTTTGCCGATGTTGGGATACTGGTGTCCCTCAGGCTGTATCTGGCCTGGGGCTGGCGCCATCACACCAGTGCCCGCGTCTCGCAGGGCTGAGAAGGATCATTTTGCCAAATGGGTGTGCAGCCCAAATGTGTGGGAGTTCTCGAGTCGGTCTGCTTGGCTTTCAGACTTCCTGTGCAAAAAGATCTTTTTCTTAAAATTATGTTTTTGGACCTATTTTTCTGACATGGTTTTGCTGTTGTTTCTTTAACAGAGTAAGGCTAAGGAGTTGCCTCTGTCTGCTGTTCGTTTCATGGAAGAACTGGGTGAATGTGCTTTCGGCAAGATCTACAAGGGACATCTCTACCTTCCAGGCATGGACCATGCTCAGCTTGTTGCTATCAAGACACTAAAAGACTTTAACAACCCCCAGCAGTGGGCAGAGTTCCAGCAAGAAGCATCACTTATGGCCGAGCTCCATCACCCTAACATCGTTTGCCTCTTAGGTGTTGTGACCCAGGAACAACCTGTCTGCATGCTTTTCGAGTACATGAACCAAGGAGACCTCCATGAGTTCCTCATCATGCGATCGCCACATTCAGATGTTGGATGCAGCAGCGATGAGGATGGGACTGTAAAATCCAGCCTGGACCATGGAGATTTCCTACATATTGCAGTCCAGATTGCAGCAGGGATGGAGTACTTATCAAGTCATTTTTTTGTCCATAAAGATCTCGCCGCTCGTAACATTTTAATTGGAGAACAACTTCATGTGAAAATTTCAGACCTTGGACTCTCAAGAGAAATCTACTCAGCAGATTATTACAGAGTTCAAAACAAGTCTCTCTTGCCAATTCGCTGGATGCCACCGGAAGCAATTATGTACGGCAAGTTCTCTTCCGTTTCAGATTCCGATTCAGATATTTGGTCATTCGGAGTTGTTTTATGGGAAATATTCAGCTTTGGACTTCAACCATATTATGGATTTAGTAATCAAGAAGTCATAGAGATGATCAGGAAAAGACAACTGCTGCCGTGCTCTGAAGACTGTCCTCCCAGAATGTATAGCCTGATGACAGAGTGCTGGCATGATCTGCCATCCCGGAGGCCACGATTTAAAGAAATCCATGCCAGGCTGCGCTCGTGGGAGGGTCTTTCAAGTCACACTAGTTCTACTACCCCCTCCGGTGGGAATGCCACCACTCAAACGACTTCCCTCAGTGCAAGTCCCGTTAGTAATCTCAGTAATCCTAGGTACCCTAACTACATGTTTCCAGCACAAGGTATACCACAAGGCCAAATTGCCGGGTTCATCGGACCACCAATACCTCAAAACCAGCGATATATCCCGATCAACGGGTACCCGATCCCACCAGGATATGCTGCTTTCCCAGCTGCCCACTACCAACCGCAAGGTCCACCCAGGGTAATCCAGCACTGTCCTCCTCCAAAGAGTCGTTCTCCGAGCAGCGCCAGTGGATCGACTAGCACAGGTCACGTCACTAGTTTGCCGTCTTCGGGATCCAACCAGGAAGCAAATATTCCTTTGCTATCCCATATGTCAATTCCTAGTCATCCGGGGGGAATCGGTATTACAGTTTTCGGAAATAAAACTCAAAAACCGTACAAAATTGACTCAAAGCAGTCTTCCCTATTAGGAGACTCCAGCATCCATGGACCTAATGAATCTATGATTTCAGCTGAATTGTAAATAAGCGAGGCCTTTGTACATATAACTATTTACAATACAAACTAGAAAGTCGTAGAAAAGATTTATATTCAAATATTTTATTAAAGATTCTTCTGGTTGTTTAACAGACATTGCAGCAAGTATCTTCTGTGAAGTTTAACTGCTTAACAGGATGGGCAGACTCAACCAGACAAAGATCATTGTGGTATGAATATTCAGCTTTGTCAATGGACGCATTGTTTCTTTAAGTGCCACCGACAATTCAAAAAGGGGAAGGGGGATTTTTTTTTTTTTTTAATAAAACCATTTTATCATATGCATTTTCACAGCTTTTTAAACCTCTGATGTGGTTTAAATCACAGAAACTTTTTTATACTGAAAACATATTTTAATATTTGTCTCTTTTTTAGGAGATGCAAATATTCAGAGATCTACTGGGTGTGCAATTTCAGGTCCAATTGCTAGTAAAATATTTGTAAATTTTGCAGTCAAGGATTATGTTTCAAATATGTGATCTGAGAGCTGGATAAATTACTTCAGGTAGGATTTTGGTCTTTTGTTAAGTTGGGAGTCTGAGTTCAGATTCAGACCAAAAAAAGTCATTTATATGACAGCACAATAGCTTGAGTTATCAACTTGCAGTCTACAAAAATCATCTGCTATTGGCTGCTAACGATGGCTGGAGTTCTAAGAAATTGCCTTAAAGGAAGTGAAATTAAAGTATTTTAATTTCAGAACCTGAATCAACTTATTCAAAGATAACATTTCATAATCTAGTAGTTAAAGCAGAAATTTTATATCCTTTTGTTGCTATGCAACTGTTTAATGGAAAGGCTCCAAACTACAATTTTATATATGACAATCAGTTTTCCCAGGAATATTTATTGTTTCAGCTCAATGTGTAATTTCAGTGACTATGGCTCCAGTAACCCTGAAAAAAGGGAAACTCACATTCCATCAGGCAGCAAATCCATTGATAGCAATTTTGTCTATCAAGTCTAATAATGTGAATTAGTGTTAACTTTCAACTTAGAAATATGACATTTGTGTAATTACTAAAAATTCATTCAGGTATGAGCAATCTAGATTATTCATTTGAAACCACTTTAATGAGTTACAAAAGTGCTGTGTACATTACAGTTTTTCACAGACTCTTTTTTGTACTGAATCGTATTTTTATTGTACACAGAACGAACACAATCTTTTGCTCAGTTGACAATGTTGTATAATATGACTTTATTTTTATCTTTTTGCACAAAAGTGTGATAATGTTTTGTACAGCAGAAGTGAAAATACATCTCTGCATTTTATATCTTGGTCTGTTTCTTTTCATTTTTAACCTGATGTAGATGTTCTTGAAATATATTATGGTGATATTCAGCCACTACCTTATACAAATATTTTTCTTTGTTTTCACTGCATGCGTTTAATCACTGTATTACTTGATGATTGAGTTATTAATTATGGGCATTTCAATTAGGCAAGCATGAAAATGTAATAACAAAGGCTATTTTATAATTAAGATATGTGCATTTTTGTATTTCACATGCCAGAGATGATATTAAACACTGATTATTTTATGCTGCTGTTTATTAAAACATTGTTTTAATGTAAACATATTAGTATTTCCTCCATCTTGGTGTAAGATACTTGAAAAGTTTCGTATTTAACAGAGAGCTAAAATCTGCTCACTCAGCTCAGGTAGGGAGTCTGCTGAAATGCTCACTTGGATGGGACATGAGAGTGTGGCAAATAATATTTGCAGACAGATTACTTAGGGGTGACATACAGAGGCTTAAATGAATATTTAACCATGCAAATATTTGCAGAGCACACAAAAGAAGCGGGACGGCATAACTACCCTGTGAGAATGATGCAGTCTTTGCTGATCTCATCGGTGCCGTTTAGCTCCGTACCGAGGGCCAGCATCGCCCTTTCAGCCCCTCGCGTAAGTTTTATGTCCCGCTGCATCGTATGAGCTTTCATGGTACATCGTATTGCAGCTGCATCTGGAGCTGTCAAGCTTCCTCTCCATTGCACAGGTGTGAAAACGTACTTGTAGCTTAAGAACAATCAGTAATTATATAGTAAGGACTTTTGTGACTTCTGAGATACTTTATGAATCTGAGATGTCAGCTTCCATGTGGATTGAATTTACGTCTGGATCAGTAATGAAAATATGTTACGTGTTAGCTAAAATTTAGTTTTGACTGAAGATTCAGACAATAATTACATCTTGTTAACTTCTATATCTCTGTCGGGTTATCAGACTCAAATGCAAAAAAATTTCTTTAGAACAGAGGTGTTTTACAGGAATGGATGAGATGTTTTTCTCTGAGCCATAGCTATTAACATAACCAGAGGCTAGGGAATTGCTCTGTCTCACTTATGTACATTCACAGCTTTGCAGTGCTCGCTTGGCATCTTGTTCAACAGACAGTAACTGTATTGTCATTCTTGATCCATCTTTTCTCTCATCTACTCCTGCATACTTTCTTGAGTGGTTGCGTCAGTGCAAAAAATTCTTTTGCATCTTAAACATCAAACGCACTGAGAAGGAAGAAGCCTTTTTTTTCACCCGTTTTTCCCGTGGGATTTCTTAGCCTGTACCATTAAGGGCTTGAAATTTCAACAGTGCCAGTTTAAAGACAGTCTGCCACTTCATAAGTATATGGTTTCAGAAACATGTGTGTAAGAAGAAAGAAACTATATGCAGCCAAACGAGTCTGTGGTCCTTAGATTGTTCTGTTACTGCAAAATCTTCAGTGAAGAACGTGCTGTAAATGAAGTCAATGGAGAAATAAGTATCTTTGCATCATAGTTGACACACAGATATTTGTGCAAAAACATGGCTCAAGAAGATATTGAGATATCATGATCGATGATATCAAAGTATTTGCTCATCACTGTCAAGCAACAGCCTTCACTGAGTGAATGTGGGAGGAAAATGGAAGTATCTTCAGGAGGCTCTCTTCATCTACACAGGCTGGAAAAGACAACTGTGGAACCAGCTCACGAGACGTCTGGACAGATGGTCTCTGCCATGACAAGAGATACATGTCCCATTAGGTCAAATCTGAACATATTAGGCATAATGCCATAATTCAGTTCAATTCTGTAAAGACAAGCATGAGCCACACTTGAGTCAAACCACGCTCACATCAGTACTATACACACTTAGCTCCCGTGGGACTGCCGTCTTACACAGGTAAGCTTAGCTGTGAATTTGCATACTTAGCTTTAATCACCCTGATAGGAAAGCAGTAACCTAATACTTAATGGAGCAGCAATGGGAGTCATAAAATAGTCCCTCACACACTTTGTGGTTTTACATTAAAAAAACAGGAGCTACAGTGCAAGCCCACTCACAGCTCAATTTAGGATTTTTCCTTTATTTCCAAGTAAGCTGGGTCCTTAAGGTTAAAATATTTTTAGACTCACAGATGTAAACCAGCACTGAACACCTGAAAACTCTTGCAAAGACCTCTTCCCGCCCTTCTCTCCCTCTCTCAGCGGGTGAAGTTTGTGAACTGTGAGGCTGAAATCATAGTCTGGCTCACAACCGATGCATAGGGAATGAATGCTAACACAGAGAGGCAGGAATTTATCAAGGAGATATCAGAGGAAAAAAATCTTCTAAAAACCAATTAGATAATGTAGAAAATAAATGTTGCCAGAAATTAAGGAATTACTCTTCAGGTGGGAATGCAGGCATACAGATGAAAGCTGTTTTCATGGCAAACGAAGGAAGAGGGAATTTTCCAGATTCCTGATGCTACAAGCTAGAATCATCATCCCTTCTTCTGTCAAAGAGATGGGACAGCCAAGACTGTTGGAAATGCAGTAATGGATTGAAAAGCTCTAAAGGTTTGGAAATAAAACTCTGAATAAACACTATTTAGTAAGCCTTCAATCTGGAGAATCTCATCCCCTCCAGGTTAGCTTATATTTCTGTAAAAGAGAATAAATATTTGCTGATTTAAAGACCAAAATGCAGAGACTGAAATGGAGATTTGTATCCTTTGTTCCCACAGAGGAGTGATTATAGTGGGTTTCTGCATTCTCTGGATTGAAAGCAGAAGGTAAAGCAGAGAACTACTTGTGCAGAAATTTGGGCTGGAAAACTCAGAAATACCAGCGTATGTTTATCCAGAGCATGAGAAATTGTCAGAAAGGAATCTACTATTTGCTTTGCATGAATAAGGATATCCAAGAAGGTTGCAGGCTTGGAAATACTCTATTACATTTGCTTGTTGTTCCAATACTGTTCTGTAACCTACATTCACCAGGAGAACTTTAAAATGTCCGCCTAACTCAAAACACTCCTGACGGTAAGGCAGGCGATACAAAAATTATCCCAAGTACAAACACATGCTGTTCCCTATGGACCCAATTCTGTGAAATGAGTTCCTTCAACATGTATCAGCTCTGGTTATTGTATTTATCAGAATGTATTTGGCTCGTTGGCAGGATTCACTCTTTTCAGTATGTCTGAGCATTGTCTTTGCCTCCTCACAAAGTGGAGTCATTTGACCAAAGGATACCTACTTTTTGCTGCTTCATACCATTAGGCCTAGCTTGGCCAAGGTAGGCTAGGTGCAGCTCAGGCTAAAGAGAGGAGCTACGTAGCCAGCACTGCCTTTTAGGGGGCACTGGGGAGTCCTGGTAGGAAAAGGGTGATGGGCTAAGCCACCCTCCGTCCTTGCACACGGTATCACACTAGGTGTTAGGTACACCAAAGCACTAAGGTAGCTATAACTTTATCATCCACCCTCCCCATGCGAGCATAAGATACAATAACTGCTTATAAATTATGTATTATTTAGAAATTCATGAACACGATAAAGCTGCAAGCAGGGAGAGAGGGCTGTCTACATGCGGCAAAGATGGTCATCTCATAGGAAGGCCAGTTTAGTAAAAAATATTCTTCTCATTGTTCCTTACGGCTTGACATAAAACACAGGATTTGCATTGATTTTAGTGGTGTCTGAATCGGGCTTTCTACCTTCTGGAGAGCCCTCAGGAGTTTTAATGGACTTGATGAAACCCTCTACCTTCAATTTGTTCCTATGAGAAATTCGATCTTGCAGCACAAGTTCACAAACTGTTCTGATGGACGCACAGAGTTTGTTATAAAGCAGGTTCCTAAGCCAGCCAAAAGAGACGTGAACACATTTGTTCAAAAGAGCAATTTTGTTCAAAAACTGACTTTTGTTCCAAAGTATTACAATAAACCAAAAAAGGTCAGTTTTTTATTTCCCAGAAAAAATTACAGCATCTTTACTGTATATTACAATATTTTAGCCAGTATTTCTTTAGAATATGAATTCATCATTATTCTGTGGTCAGGGAATGGAATGAGCAGCCATGCTAAGCTGAATTTCACTACCTCTGGTTCTGCTGCAGAACCTCAGTGGAAAAACGAGGAAACTGGGTTAAGCTGATGGAGAACAAACGTCTTTTGGAGAGGAAGCACTGGTTGCGTTTTGAAAGAGCACCTCCTTTGTGTCCATAAGATCTGTGTACTGATTCCTAAATTCCCCTCCCCAGATATCGCAACGTCTTCATGGTATGCAAACTTGCACCTTTGTCCCAAATACTTCTTTTGCTTGAGACAGAGCCAGCACATTTATTCCAGTGAAAAGGCAGTAGCCAAACGATTCTCAACTGTTAGACTTGCAGAGCATGGCTAAACCGAGGAGGTCTGAGGGTACTGGGACCAATCTTAAAGAATGTAGTCACCCAAACCACATCCTCGAGTTCTGTGAGAGCATGCTTTCTTTTGGCTGCATCTTCAATGGCGATGTTTTTTTGTGGCCCCAAGTCTGCTCTCTCCGTGGGCCTGAAAGTCTCTCTTAAAGATGTGATGTTCATGGAATCTGAGAAGCAATTTTTATCTTGCTGTGGGCTGTCTTTTATAGGAGGAGAGAATATTGCCCCCAAGTCAGTCACTCTCTAGCCCATCATATTTCTTCCTGTTTGATCTCTCAGAGATTAGAGTTCAGTATATTTCAGGACAGTTATATTGCTGAGGTAATATAAAATTATTAAAAACAGAGAGAGAGAGACAATATTGAGAATACACATCAAAAGCTCTTTAAGACAAAGGAGGGAAAATTGACTTGAAACTGGAATTATTAGAAGCATCTGTGGTGTCCTTTATTTTCCATTTGACAGTGCAACACATTTTGGAATGGTGTCTAACTGTTTCGAACTGGCAACCTGGTACTGCCTTAATTTTCCGATTTGTACCCTAAGCCCCATGGTTTATCTGCTCCTGCAGAGGGGAACAGCAAGTGTTGGTTAATGACCTTAAGGCACAAAAGAACATTTTCCAATGCTGCAACCTATAGCCTGTATGAAGAAGTTGGGTTATTTTTTGGCTCATCTGAGAAATTTAAAACAAGACAAAAATATCTATTAGATTCATAAGAAGCACATAAATTTTTAAACCACAACTGGTGCTTGTACAATGTGCGTATGTTTGTTTATATAAGTGGGTACATGTATCTATACACACTCAAATGTTTTTGTTAGGTATTTCCATAGTTTAAAAAAAATCCAGTAACATTTTGAAACAGCAACTAACAGGAGCTAGGATAACACTTATTTCCAGTCACCCTCAGTGTAAACACAAGCGAGCTTATTTGGGTCGATCCCGAGCTGTGGAAGGCAGAAAGTGCTGCCTTTATGGCGCGGTCTGTAATTGATGGGTCCCTATAGAAGGAGCACTGCCAGGCCGCTCGGTTTGGATGCTCGCTCTCAGCGCAGCTGCGGGATGGTTCAGCCACCGGCCAGATGAGGAGCCAGGCGGCCAGAGCCATGGGGAGAATAAGCAAAACATCTCACCCTTAGAAAAAATACCCTTTAATGTGAGCTCACCTTCATCTTCCTAACAGCAGATACCATATTTAGCCCTTCTCACACCAAGCCCAAAGCGCTGCTTGAGGCAGAGTGTCTCCTTTTGAGCAGGACTGTACAACACATGGCCGGTGGATCCCACGCAGCCTGAGACGTGCTTTATTCCCCTCACTAACAAGGTATGAGTTACTTTGCACAGGGCAGTAACGGCCTGCGTGCATCCTCTTCCTCTCTGCATGGGACAGAGCGGCCGCCAGCATGGTTCGTGGGGGTACGGGCACGTACAGGGACAGATCCTATGGAGCTGCAGAAGAGCGACAGTCCCTCTGCGATGTGCACCTCGCGCCAGGGAGGTATGGTACAGGAAAAGTTGGGCTAAGTCTGGATCTGGCAAAACAAGATGGATGTCTAAGGGGCTGAGGAGTCTGGATGAGGCGGTGAGGGCTGAGGTAGGAGCCAGGAGAGCGGGGAGGCGGGTGAGGAAGACGGGAGGGTGGAGGAGATGGGGCGGAGGGGATGGACGCTTCAGATGCGAGGGGATGGGAAACGAAGGTGGGGGACCTCCGCAGCCAGGGAGGAGAGCGAGGACTCCCCGTTCTAGAGAGAGGAACCCCACTGGGCCCAGTCGCAGGGAACATGGCGGGCCTGACCCTCCAAGCTCCCCTCTGCAGCGCCCCGGGGTGGGTTACCTCAGGGAGGCGGCCCCGTGAGGAGGCTCCCCCGTAAGGAGGCACCGACTGAATTGCCCCGCACAGCCCTTACACAGGACCTCTCCTCCGCAGTGCCGGCTCCTGAGCCCTTTCCTGAGCCCTCCATAGCTGATCCGAGAGGCTAGTGCAGTACTTCCCAGCCAAGGCCTGTGTTTTTCCCATTCTGGTTAAATTCACCTTCTCACACCCAGCTTTCCAGCAAACGAAACAAAATCGTGGCCTGTGAAGGTGGCGGCTTGTTTTCTTTAAAGACTGCCATCTCTGTTTTGCCTTGGTATTACCCAAAATCATTATGCCGAACCAATGTTGTTTAAACAAACTTCGCTGTACATGGTTCCTCTCCAGTAGGCCTGGCTTCTTCTCAGGCTTCATGGTGAGCTGCAGGAGAGGTGACGGGCGTCCGAAGGCATCCCCATCGCGGCTCAGCGCTGGTCCTGGATACTCTCACCTCGCTTGCGTGCGGCTACAAGGCGGGAATTCGGCTTGGCTCAGGAGCCACCTTAGAAATCGTATTTGCTGTTCTGTTGTTGTTATGTTTCATAGAATGTTTTCTTGTCTCTGCAGTACTTTTATGCACCAAAGAACTTGAACACTTTTGAGATTTTTATCTTTTTTTAAAAAAAGGCAAATCGGTACCTAAGGGTAGTACAGGGGCTTGGTAAAAGCTCTGCTGAGTAGCCCATGCTGAACTCCAGGTTTCTGCTGGTATGACTGTCCCAAAGGTTTGCATCTCAACTTTTGCTACTCCACCTCAGCCATTCCTCCCGTATGGTGGCTTACCTGGCTCTGCACATACTCAGGCGAAGCGTGTCCAGAAGAGAAATCCTCCCTTTCCCCACAGGATCTACCAGGACTGTCAGGGTCCGGGCACTGGCTCACACCACCACGTTGCTATAATTCTTCCCACATCATGTCGTGATTCATTTGGACTTCTATGGAAGAGGTATAGGAGAACTGCTGGGCAGCGTGAACCTAACTCTTGTTTACTGTGAATATGCTTTTCTGTACGTTTGGGCAGCCACTTTGTTGGATGGCCATGGTTGCTTTGAAGGATATCTGTGCCAATGCAATAAGGATATTGCTAGACAAGGAGGAGGAGGAAACTGAACAATTAGGTTTTTAACATGACTCCACACAGTGATGCTGACTTCTGGAAGAAGAGGGGGATGCAGAAGTGTAAGGTTCCCCAGCTGAAGAACAGCCGTGGCTGTGGATAGAGATCTGTACAGAGTTCACTGGTGAGCAGGAGCAATGTGAGTACTCTTCTTCCTCTGGAAGGTCATTGCCTTTTCTCCCTTGGCACTCTGAGAGCTGCTTGCAGAGCCTGATAATTCCAGTAACTCCTGTTAGGAGTTCAGGCTGTGCAGAGGGCAGCAGGTCCCAGTGGGAACAGCAAAAACCCTGTGACCGAGCTGCTGAGCTGAGGGTGGGTGGGATGCTGAGCATGTAAAACCACCATTAGTCCCAGACGTAAAGGGGTGTACGTGTCTTGTGTGCTAGCATTTCAAAGAGGTCAAATCCAGGCAAACTAACTTAGGAGCATTAGAGAAGACACAAATAAACAGATGGTCTGGACACTATGTTATGGTATAGCAGGAAACAGTGCCAGAAAAGGAATAATTATTCCAAAGTAGATTCACATAAGCCGTATCCAAAGATAGTTGGCATCAAATGGATTAGACGTCTGATAAAAAAGTTAAAATTACTTTTGTATGTGGGCACAAGTTAGTTTATGCTGAAAAAATCTCCAGTCCTAAGGAAGCTAGCCTTCCTAAGTAGCCAAGCCATGAGGATTGCACAAGAAGCCATAAATCTGGCGTTTCCTAATTTCTGAGTGCTCAGCATTGCAGCATAAATAATACTCCTTTCAAACATCGCTTTGTAGGCAATTTCTTTGCAATATAATTTATGTATTTATTTTCTTATCTGGTAGTTAGTCTCAGACCTGAAAATATGCAGACCACTTAACCGAGCAGGATCAAGACTTAACACTATTATTGGTTTGTATCCTACAAAAGCTGCTGTGGTGCATGGTGCAATAGCTGTCGATGGTGCAAATGCTGGATTGTTCCATGCCCATGCAGAAAGAAGGGTCGTGTGCTGTTTCTCCCATATTCTGCTATTGCAGCAACTGGCGGGGATATGGGGAGAGCCTAGTTCGCATGTCGTCGTTTTTCATCTTGCTGACTGTAAGGCAGTTGTGTTTATTCACTGCTGGCTGCTTCATGAGGGTTTCTTCGGCTCCTAAAAATGATGCTGTTCCGAGTGACTTGTGGAGGGTGGCAGGAACCCAGCTGATGGTAGCATCCAGTTCTTGGTTTGATCCTGCAGTGATTCAAAACACTTTTAGGCTGTTGTTAACATGAGGTGGATGCTGTCAACCTAACAGCTCTTTGCCATGGAGGAGAGGAGGACAGACCCGCCAAATTGCTACGCAATGACCATGTAGACATCCTGTTAACTAGAACCTAAGGGAGGAATGTGTGAATTCCCGAAAAATCAGGAAGAACAGAGGAGAATGGGGAAGATAGCAGTCATGGGTCACCAGGGTAGTTGTGCTGGTTTTGGCTGGGATAGAGCTAATTTTCTCCATAGTAGCTGGTATGGGGCTATGTTTTGGATTTGTGCTGGGAACAGTGTTGATAACACAGGGATGGTTTC
>NW_009223646.1:32463-56520 GCF_000690835.1 Fulmarus glacialis | reverse complement strand
GGCTGTGTGGGGCTTAGTTGCCAGCTGGGATTAAACCACGACAGTAGTGTTGCCATATCTCTCTCCAGGGTAAGAAGCAGGGACACCAGGTAGGACTTGCTGCATACCGCTGGTCATTTTATCAGTGCATTTGTCACCAAATTTGCAGGGCTGAAATACAACAGGCTGGTAGGAACTGTTGAGCTCTTGTTCTAGCCTGGCCATAAAATGTCCAAAAGTCTTGGACAAATACAGAAATGTAAAGTTTTTGCCAGGATGGATTTTTTCAGGGTAGAAAAATGGGAACATATCTGGGAAACCATGCAAACAGTCCCATAGATAGGAAGTCTGTAGATAGGTTTTTGAGTCGTTTAAAAATACAAGATATACAGGGCAAACAGTAAGGATCCTTTAGAGCCTAGCAACAAAGCTGTCCTATCTTAAAGTTACACAGCATCTGAATGTTTTCCCTTCGTGCAGTGGGTGGGTGCTCTGGGAGGCCATGTATAGACTCCCTTGGAAGGCCTGAGAAGTGGAAAGAAAAGTAACATTTTACTTGCTAGCCGGGTAAGGAAAAACATGGAAGTTTACATGTCTTCTCTGTCAGAAAATATTAAAATATGCTTTATGTAGTGGTTGTCAATTTTAAAATACAAACTCCTGTATGACTCCTGAGCTGGGGGAAATAGGATCTGTTGCACATTCCTCTTGGCAAACAGGAATCATTTCTGTTCACTTCTGCATTTCTTCACCAGTGGCTCTTTTGGCAGCTCCTTAACTCTGATGAAAACAGATGATGAAATGAATGACTATCATTGGAGTTGTTACCAATGCTAATTTTTAGATAGACCAGGCTAACTGGTTCCTTTGATCTTTAGGATTTACACTCTTTTATCTTGTGTAAGTCAACTGCTCAAGAGGCTTGTACCCACCCAGCTCTCTGCACTTCAGAAAAATGCTTTAAAGAAGCTGATAATTTTACTTTTAAGTTTTCTGGACTATCATTTTGTCAATCTTGATCAAGAGTGTTGGGATGAGTCTTAAGATCAGTGATAACTTAAAGTGTTGTTCCATTTTGCCACATGGGCCTCTATGTTTCAGATTTACTGCCCCCTCTGCTTTTGTTAGTTTGTTGGGTTTTTTTAAGACAAATTAATCCAGATTTTTCCTTGGAGCACTCTTTGCCCTTCTTTCTGTCCTCATTTCCAGCCTCACCGCCTGCCATCACTTTAAATGATACTATACTCTCCTCTCATAACTGAATATGTCCCCCAGGTGTATGCATGATTTTTCCAGACAACTTTGTATTGATTATGAGTAAAACAAATGGTAAAGTCATGTATCATTTACAGACGTCTGCTGGGATTTATAAAAGAAGGAAGGGGAAAATTGAAAGGAGCAAGAAGATTGTGTCCTTTTTTTCAAAATATCAAAATTAAAAGGCTGCTGTGATTATTCTGGCCACAAAGCAACCGGTTTAACACAATAGGGTTGTGTCATTTTTACTAACTAAGTGTGAAATCAGGGGTTTGATACCTTATGCTTTACAGACTCATGTGTGATGTGTGTGTCTTCATGTTTCTTTAGGTGATGCTTTCAAATCCAGTAACAGAAAAGGCAGTGAACGTGGAGGCAGCAGAAGTGGTGAAAACCAATATACCTTTATATAGGCAAATGGGTTTGCAGCGTGTTAGAAAAAGCCTGCACCCAGAAGGTAAGACTGTCTCTTTTTTTGTTATTATTCATAAATAAATGTTAAAAATTTTAAAAACTTTTTGAACAATTCTAAAACCTGCTTATCAAGTAAATTTGAATGGTGATTTAATTGTAATGAATTGTTTTGAAAGCAAATACGTGGCCTGGTCTTACAAATGGTGTAGTGGTGAATGAGACCCAGCGAAATTTGTGCGTTCTGGTGAACACAGCTGAGAGACAACAGGGATATGGGAAGTGCTGATATTTTCTCTCTGACACACCAGCTGGTTTCTCTACCCTCCAGTCTAAGCACAGCACAGGCGCTCAACAAATATTGGCTTTGTTTCAAGGAAACAAACAGAAAACAAAACTCTGTCCGTTCAAACCATCCAGGGAAAGCAGATGGAAACCCTCATTCACGTCTCTTTCTCCTCCCCTGCTCAGATATTTCTGGAATGGAGGAAAAACCCTTCTTTCCCAAAGGAAGGTCCTTAAAAGTCCTCCACCTCCAGAGAAGCCCATTTCTGCCATTCCTTCCTGGCTGGCCCTTAAATAAGTCCTTTAGCCAGGAATCCTGTTCCTTAGTGATTCCCAGCGGTGGCATGCTGGTGCTCAACACAGTGGGGCAAGCTCCTCTCCAGGCTTTTTAAAGGCTGCGTCTGTCGTACTTGCAGCACAGGGGCTGATTAAGCCCAGTGCTTCTGGTTTTACCGTGATCAGCTGCCAGAATGGATTGCCTGAAGGGTAAGACTTGTGGCAGAATTTCTCTCAGTTTGCTTAGTAAGTGCCAACAGGAAGAGGGAGGGTGCAGGTATGGATCCTGTAAATTTTTTTCTACTCAACAAATCAGATGCTTTAGCCCATTACAGTGGCAGAAAGCGTCCGGAGTCTGGTCATTATAAAGAAATTCCCATTAGCCTGAAGGCAGGAAAGCTGTGCTTTCAGAAGGCCATCAGGATCACAGGTCAGCTGCCTCTCCATGTTCCTTGATTTCCCTTATTATTTTATTACGCTGCTGGGGTGAGGTATACTGCACGCAAGCAAGAATCAAGCCCAATCTCTACGAAAATGCATGCACAGCCATTCTTGCCTACATGACTATTAAAGACAAGGAAGGAGGGTAAGTTCCTCCTCTATTACAAAGACAGCACAGCTTCAGTTTATACCAGTAGGATCTTGATGAGAAATGTTTTAAAAGACCCTGTTTTCCATTGCAGGACTTCCGGATATTGAGAAGGACTGTGATTCTTCTCTGAAGTTTTACCAGCCAGCTGAAGGGTCTTCTCTTGGTTTTGCCAGGTAACAAATTACAATGAACATTCTGCTTTCACTGCCACTATTTCAGAAAAAGCAACGTAAGTCCAGGATGTTTGGGTCTGTATACTAAAGAGAGCAATTATTTTCTTTTTCCTGTTAGTGAATATTCTCAATTATTTAATTTCCTATGGAGACATTTGGCAAGCAGTTTCCTTCCCAGCTACTGCCAGCAACTCTTGTTCCTAAATGAAACAAGTTCTTGGCCTACAGGAGCATAGCCAGGAAATTTGTTATTGTTGGGCCAAGTGATATTTTTATTTGACCTAATCAATGACATTTATTTCAGGCAATACATATTTTAAGGTCATTTATTATATTAATAAATAGCATGGGGAAACCAGTGAATTCACTCTAAGAAGAAAAAAAAACCCTGGATCATTTTTATGATGTATTTCTTTTTGTACTGCTAGGGTTGTACATGGCATCACTGTTGAAATATTTCTGAAGCTAACTTTCAAACTAGCAGACGGAGCCAGATTCTTTTTCTCAGTTCAGTTGCCTTTGCTTCCCTCCAGAATTTGGCAGTACTTGGCCTGCTGACAGTTTTCTTAAGGACAAGTTCTCAGCCCCGGTAATACTAGTGCAGTGGATTCCTAACTCATTCTATTTCCAGACCCTAGCAATGGGGATGTGTCTGGGACATTAAGGATAAAATTTTGGCCCTGCTGAAGTTAAATTCTAATTCACACTGGTGGAGACAGGATTTTTGCTCAGGAACAGAATCAGATTGATTGCAAACCCCAAACAAATATCTTCAGTTCATCTTCAAAGCCGATCTAATTGTGCCTTCAGTGCTCAGGTACAACTTCCACCGGTTTCATCACAGATTGCAAGCGTGGAATGGAAGGAAATTGAGATCTGTAATGGAATTGTTTCCTTTTATGGTCACAGCTTTAAATATTGCTAAAAGCAAAAGGCCTCTGGCAAGCAGCTTTTGACATTTTACAGGACTGCAATGGCAAGGGAGGTTGGAAGGATATCAAAGAGACAAAAATAATGTTGATCACTGAGCTCAAGAGCCCATGTTTTTTCATAACTGGTGTCTTCCTCTCACTTTCATTGTTACTTCCTGAAAGATAATAGACAGTAGTGGGATCACAGGGGATTTCATAACTCAGACAGTGGGCGATTCATTGTTTTGTTATGTATAAAATTGCATTGGCCCAATAAGTTTTGTTTACAATTTAATCTGCCCCTCCAATCAATTATTTTTATAGAAGCAGGAGTAATAAGAATGAGATAATGCAGAGCTTTAGGAGGGCGCCAAGTCAGACAATGCTGGCTAGCTGCGAGTAGACAAGAGTCTCGTGCAAGTTTGCCAGGTTTCTGGTGGAGGCCAGTAAAGGGGATGCAATTTTTAATTTTCCTCCTTCCCATAAAAACATCTTGCTAAAGAAATCTTCAGTATTCTGAGTTGTTTCAGAATAAGTGTCCGAAAATGGGATTTAGGAAAGTTGTCAGTGCTGGCTTCCAGTGCTCTTGACAGCTATTAGTTTTATGGTGATGGAGCCACAGAGCCAGAGTCTTCAACCAGACCCACTGATGTAGGAGTCCTCCGAGCGGTGTAGAAGGAAAAGCGTTTGCTGTGCTCTCACGGGCACGTTGGGCTTCAGGAGCTTCTTTCTTGCCTTACTCTAGAATAGACACACACCTAATCAAAAATCTCATCTCAGGAAGTCAATGGTAAAACTGTGACATAAAACCACACAGGGCTGGGGTGGTGGCAAGGAGGCTTGTTCCAGATGAGATGAGATGAGCCAATGTGACTTCTGTCAAAAAGAGGAGGGCTCATTTCCCTTCCCGTTCCCAGATACGCAGCCCTGCTGTGTGCCCCTACCAGCTCTCTTGCAAGTCGCACCCTCCCACAAACCCCGTCTGCTTGCTGACCATCCCATCCCCAAGCCCGGAGAAGGAAGCGGCTCATTCCCTGCTTTGCCTGTGGACCGAATGAGCTGACAGAAAGATCCTGTGCATGCCAGAACTGGCCCTGAGGGGAACGGGAGCGTGCTGGCGCAGACTTTCTGATTAAAGATGACGGTCCATGGGAGTTTCAACCTCCCTAAAGCCGCTGTGGTCCTGCCCCCTCCCTAACCCCAGCGCCGGTGCCTGCCTGACCCTGCGGTGTCCCGGCTCAGGAAGCCAAACTAGGAGAAAATGATCCTTTTTTTAATTTTATTTTATTTTATTGGTTTTCTGATGGCTTCCCTCTCAGTTCATAGCAGGATCAGATGAACCCTGGGGAGGGATAGGAATGTGGACAAAAGCACAAGAGACGGTGGGGTCATGGCAGCACCAGCTTGGGCTCTTTTAAGCTGTCATGAAACTGAAAATTGCCTTACCTTACTTAGGTTGCAGTTTCTCTCACTTGGTTTAGGAAAAGATAACGTAGGTGTAGAGGATACCTGAGGCAGGAATAAGGCCTACAGTATGAATAGCCTCCACAGCAATGTGATAAACCATAAAGGATTCATAGTTAAATAGGCACTTTTCTTCATTTATTTTCAATGTTTGTGTAGTAACTTTGAAACTAAGGCAGCAAACTCATGCAAAAATACCAAATGGATTTTACAAAACTCTACCTAATGGCAAAAATATTTCTTCCCTTGGCTTTAGATTGGCTTTATAAATGATTTTAACAATATTTTTTTTTTTCCTTGGAGTAGAAGGGAAGGACAGAATATTAAAATCATCTTTGCTTTTGTTTTTAACAGCAGTAGTGAACAGACATACCCATTTCTTGTGAAAGTCATTCCTCTTGGGTTTGTTGGAGCTTTGTGCACCTATTTCTTTCTGCCATTTGTCAACTATTAATACTGTAAGGGTTTTAAATCCACTTAATTGATTATGTTCTTTTGTGAAAGTCATACGAGTGCCTGTGTTAACTAACAAATTTTGAAATTGCCAGAAACTCCTCCCCTGTTCTGTGTTTATGTTTTCAGAGGCATTAGAAGCATTTCATTTGAGGATTACCATAGGACATGGTCTAGAATAGCTACATCGAAAGCAAGAGAGCATTTTAAAGATTCATGTAAGATGACATGCCCGGTTTAGCAAAATTGAACATAATGGACTTGATGCTGCCCTCGTGCCAGGTTTATCCTAGTGCAACTGGGATAGTGTCTGTAGTCAGGCTGTTTTAGCCAGGTGTCCAAAACTTGCAGTCAAGATGATGTGTTGACGTGAGCTCATGTGTCTCAGGACACCATCTCAGTTTACACCTACTGGAGATCCAGCCTTCAGTATCTGATTTGGAGTCGGGCAACGTGCTGGCATTGTACAAGGGATGATCCTTACCTCAAAGACCTTCCAGCCAGAGAACGACCTTGTTGGCTGGAGACAGTCTTGGAAGTCTGAATTTGAATTGGGCACCATCGTATTGATAAGTCATTAATTACAAGTATTAAAGCATTGAGAGGTGATAAGAAAACTGTGTGTCAGCTATGGCCTTTGTGAAAACCAACACTCTACTGCTGGATTTTGCTGTATCTAAATTACTAACCAAACTGAGTAATTGCTAGTGTCTTAGAGGGGTATGGGCTCATTACTGATCTGGGTTTGCAGCATGAGGGTTTTATTATTATTTGTCGTACTGTATGGAGGCAGTCCCCATTTTCTGTTTTCCTCCTGCCAGGCAACTCAGTGCTGCTTCTGGATTTCACCGTGAAGACAAAGCTAACCAGTTCTCTGTTATTCAGGAGACTGGGGGTGATGAAGGGTGAGGAAGCCAAGCAGCACAACTAAAGCAAAAACCCTAAGTAGCACTACTGCTGCTAGACCCAGGTAGCTCCTAATAAGGCCACCTCTGGTGCTGAAGTCCCCAGTGTGTTTGGTTCCAGGAAAACTTACCGACAGATCCAACTGGGGTCCAGAAGCAGCATTTCCAAGTGCAATTAGAGTGGAGGCCAAAGGGACCAGTTCGTTCAGCCCTTTCCTTTCCTTGCACACACTTGCTCAGTGTCCACACTCTGTCTTTGGAGAAGTCTATTTGTGTAAGACCGATGGAGAGAGCCCAAACTCTGTTGGAAGCCCAGATCCTGCAGAGCTTGATGAGGGACATAATTTCAAACAAAGGCAGGGGTCCTTCCTCTCTCTCATCCTCTGGTGTCTTCAGAAGCAGAGATGCATTTTCATGGAGCGGTGCCTGAGCTAAGGAGTGTAGACTGTTCTGGCCAACACAGAGCAAGTGTAAGTGTCTCTGAACCTGTGGAATAATTTCTGCAACCCAAATAATCCCTTCACTTGCAGAGGAGACTGTGCTTCGACTGCATGTGTGCTGTTTGCCACCCCCTTATGGGTAAGTGGACAAATTCAATCCTAAATCACGCTAGAAAGTGTTAGGATGATTTCTAGAAAGCGACAAGGTGATTTTGATAGAGTTCCTATGAATTTGCCACCCATGGATGTGAGATCAGCGGTACAGCAAGGGGGGGTCCATATTTAATAACAGTACCCAGCTGTAAATTGATATGGTCCTGAACCAGCCTCCTTGAAATGTAGAGGAAAATTCGTAGTGACTTACAAGAAAATAAAATATGTATAACGAAGTATAATAAAAACAGGATTTTGTAATGAGCACTGCAAATATCAGCAGGACTTACGTAGTCACTAGTTTTGGAGAATTTAATGGTTGATGTGTAATTCTCTGTAAACGTAATTTTTGATAATTATGCCATTTTAGTTTCTGAAGACCCAGAATTCATGGGGAACTACCATGACTGGAAGGCAGAACATGTGAAAAGAAGAGGCGTCTGGCATGAGGATACGTAAGTTTAAATTGCTGAACATTTACACCTGGAGGTCTTTATGAGTGCAGTGGCAATATTTGGGTATCGTGATATTTTCAGATTCTGGATGTTTGTCCCTGTGTGTCCTTAAGTTATAGCAGTTCTCACCTTATCTTAAATTTCAACTCCTAAGTAAGTCAAATATTCCCTCGTAAGGTGCATCTATGGGGGGCCAGGTTGAGGAGGGAAGGACACAGGGTAGCTGGGAGGGTACCTGTCCAAACCAGCAACTTCGCTCCCAGAAAGGAGGCTCTCTCTGCCTAACACAGCTCTGACTTACTGGAACAAATTCCTTGTCGTGACTGTGAAGTTACACACTCTTAAGGTCAGCTGAAGATGTGATCAAGGTTCTTAAATTTTACTCGTGAATTCTCCCATGGCTTAGTTAGTAGAAAAAAATCAGGGAAGTTGCAAAGCCAGGATGCTGCTTTGTGTCTCAGAGGTGACTGGAGTTTTCTTCCTTCTCATTTCTTATGTGGTAACTCTATAACAGTTTAAAAAATCCCTTTTCCCTTTGAATCCCATTTGTTTTCAACATCAGTTAGAAAGGAAAGGACTGCTTCATTGAACTTGAAGTACAGCAAGACCTGAATTCAAATTAAGAGTATTTTTTCTTTCACAAGAAGCCCCTAGAATATAGGCTTAATTTTCCTTTGACATGGGTTCCTTGTTTCTATGTCCTTTAACAGAACTCCTTTGTTTTATACGTTTGATAATTGTTTCATTATGCAGTGGCAGACCATCCTACGAGACTGGAGGAAATGCTGCGAATGTCCCTTTTTGTGCCTACAGCTCAGGCAACCTGCAGTTGGGTTTGGGTGGTGTCTTCGTCTCCCATTGCAGTGCTTTCCCCCCCCCCCCCCATTAAATTCATCAGAACGAGAGAGGAAATTGCAAAGGTGAACTTTCTGATTTGGGGGGGTGAGGGCCAGACGCCTGGTGATGGGGAATGGGGACATCTCGGTGCCACCTGGTGGCAGCAGATAATGGGCTTTTAACAGATTTCTTCTTGCCTTTGAACTGCTGGGTCTGATAGATCAAAGACAGGTCCAAGCATTCAGCTGCAGGTTCAAACACAGGCTTGCTTCTCGTTTTGTATTTTTTTTTTCCCCTCAATTGCAAACAGCTCACAAAACATGCTTGTTTTTTAAAAGTTTGCAGCCTGTTCTTAACTCTTGGCATGGGATTAGAGAGGAAAGAGGCCAAAAATTTGCTGACATAAGTGCAGCAGCAGAAATCTTAATTTCAGTTATATAATAAGGCAAATGTTCATACTTAAATGTGTTTTCTTCATAAAATTGGATCTCTAAATTCAATTACTTCCATAAAAGAGATTTGAAATACAGCTTGTTTTTGTATAATATGCTGTTCACATTACTGTGAACAGTTTGCCCCTGTTGAGTTTTTACATGTTCACTAATTACGGTGGCACTGAGTCAATTTTTACATCGTTAAATCAGTGTAAGCCTTCAGGGACTAGTGATTTGTCCTGGTGTAATGAGCAGTTTGTTGCACATCATCCTTAGGAAGAACTGAATATTGTTAAAGAAATGATAGTGAAACACAGGGAAATGTGGAGGTGCAAGGTATAAAAATGCAATTATAATTTGGTGAGCTTTAGGACTCCTAGGGCCAGAAGTGGAGCAGATCTTGAAGCAGCACTTAAGCAATCACACTAGAGACTGGGCGTCTTGTTTTCTGACGGTGAAGGACAGAAGTGGTACTTATGGTGCAGGGACAACAAGAATAAAACCAAAAAGCTGTTTTCAGAGAACTTGTTGAACAGAGCGGACTGGCAAGGGAGCTGGTAGTGGGCATGTCTCTACTGCAGTGACTATAGTCTGTGCCAGAATTGTGTACAGTCGGGGCGGAATACCTTCAGAAGTGTGGCTGTCGTAACATGAAGTTCAATACAGGTTGAAAAATCCATCTGAGAAGCTAGGTGAATATTGAAGTGGCCAGCCATGCTATTCTGCAGGCATCCGAGGAAGTGCTAGAAGCCAGTTTCCAACTAGCTGGAATATTTCTGCAGCAGCTATGCTTATGGGTAGGGGTTCTAGTGACCAAGAAAGAAATGCAAGCAAAAGCTTCCAGTTCCCAGCTAAGCATTCACACTGCAGGCCTACATCTTCCTGGGAGCTCTCCTCCTTGCTCAGGACCACCTACAAAATCCACAAAACAAAACGGTGCAAAGGAGAAATGTACTGAGATCGTTTAGAGCTTTTTCATTTTCCCTCTCTGATATAGCAGGTATTCCCAACGTACTGCCCGTCTGCCCTGTGCTCTCTAAACCCACTGCTGCTAAGAGCAGACTGTAAAGAATATACAGTTAGAATTTGTGTGAGTTTTGCCAAGCTCCTTAAAAGCAGAGGTGCAGTGATTTAATTGCATGTTAAAAGCTAGTTTGCCATCTTGTGGCTGGAAAGAGAAAGCAGGGACCAGATGCTCTGTTTTGATGACTCCTTGGTTTCATTTCGTGAGAGAGAAATTAAACATCTGATTAACAGCAGTATATTTAGAAACTGTTTTCCCCCACTACAAAAATAAATGTCCCAGGAAGCATGAACATAGAAAATATCCTCTAAAAGCCAAGGCAGAGTGACAGGTATGAGACAAGTTACTGGGTTGGCTCATATTTTAAAGGATATTATTCTCTGATTCTTTTTTATTTTACACCAGTTTTCTCTCCAGTTCCAGTTTTATTTTGACACAGCAGAGAAGAAGGGATGAGAAGTCAAACTGAAGAGCAGTACTTGACTCCAGGGCAATGAAAGTGGAGGACATGAGTGATTTTTAAGAATTTTATTTAATCTCTCTTTTGTATTTTTCATCCCTAGTACACCACTGCTTTTCAGAATTGTGGGGTGTTTTAAACAAATCTAAAATAGAAAGCAAGGTTGTTTTATTTACTAAAACTGGAAGGGATGTGGCAAGGCCACACCATTATCATGTGCTAGAACAAAGTTGGGTGTACAAATGTTATTAGTATCACCTCTTTTTTTAAAAAAAATGTTAGGATACAAGCAACATAGTACATTTTTTTGTGTTTTCTCTTGGTTATATTTTACATTTCTCATCTTTTGGAGAATACAAGTTGTTTCAGTCCATTTCATATGCTTCCAAGACTCAGTCCTGAAAGGTGTTCAGCAATCTAGTCATGAGCCAGCAAAGCTCTTACCACGTAATTATCTTCAAAATGGACAGTTGGCAGTTAACTCCAAAGTATTAACTTCAGAGTGCCTTACTAGTGCTTGTACAGTTAGTTGTGTGATTATTGCTTTACTGAGTCTGGGTCAAAGCTCTCAGCACTTTACAGGATAAAGCCCCTCTAGCCTGTGTGGTTTTCAGCTCTTCATATGCTACAGCTGCTCAGTCAAGTGGCTTCTGCATCTTCCAGAGGTTTCTCATTTAAAAAATGTTCTTAGGAAGACATCAGAGAAAGAGACCTGTGTCCATCCTATATTGCTGGCCTAGGAGAGAGGAGTTGATAGTCTAATTCTCTGCTTTGACTCAAGCATAAACTTTGACTTTGAACCCCAAGACCAAAGGGTGGGGAGAAAGCTGGGCACAAAAGGGGAAGGAAGTCTTTTTCAGTTGAGATAGATCAAGATACAGAGATATCAACAGGAATGACACCCTGGTCAAAACAAGTGTGCGTGTGTCCCTTCAAGTTTGGTTCATGAATAAAGAGGAAAACCAAAAATCAAACACTTTTCTTCAGAAAACTCCCACTCACCTCTGCCTCCAAATGCTTTTTATAAGCACTTGTTTGAAGTGAACAACAGCTGAAGTGGGCATTTTGTCTATTATATAAAAGCGTCTTCAAGAAGTGTATGCTAAGTCGATTTTATCCATCAAGTTATATTTTTGCTTACAGATGCAATGCTATCATCTCCCTGCTCATCAGAAAGCAAAGGAAACAAACAGCTCCAGGATTGTTTGAAATGAGCAAAATAGAGCTAGAGAACTACCCTTCTCCAGGTAAAGAGTCAGTACCACATAAATTCATCTTTCCTATGAATATGTATGACATGATTTTCCCCTCTTTCTTTCACCAGTGTAAATCTGCCACAACTTCATTGTAATTTAATGCTATTGGGAGTCTTGAATCAAGTATTTTAATGTTGTCATTTGTGGATTTAAATGTGCTTCCACCCGGGGAAAAAATCACGTTGGAAATAAAGGACAGAACCAGATGCTATGGAAGAAAAATCCATGGCATTATAAATACATGTGCAGATCCCCAGCATATTAGTAATGGTCACAGGTTACTTTTTGACCTATTCAGAAGTGTAAATGTTAACAATATATGACCATTTCTTCAGTGAGAATGGAGTAGGAGCCTGCTCTAAACCGTACAGTGGATCATGCTTTGGCTGGACTTTGTAGGTTTGATTTTTCCCTACTAACCAAAGGAAATTGGGATCAGCTCAATTCAAATATGTAGCAGCTTTACTAAAATAGAAGTTATATAAATGAAAGAATTGGGTTCTACATATCTAAAGTCAGGAGGTGGGTTACACACTTTTATTACCATAAGGTTTCATTTTTAATTTTTTTTTTTTTCCAAAAGAGAAGAAAAAACAGATGTAAAGTTGTTATGTAGAGATACTGTTGGAATACAGCTGTTACACACTGATTTTAAATATTTATTACTTCACGGGGGCACTGTTAATTGCTCTCCAAAGTTTATCAGTGTCTGCTGACAAGGGAATTTTCCTAGTATTTCTGATATATTTTACTTTGACCCAAACTAACTCTTCCTAAGATTGCTAAAATATCCACTTATCAAAGGCCCAAATAGGACTGCATTAGATTTGTTTGTTTGAAATGACTCAGTGTCTAAATCAGGGGGGAAAAGAATTTAAAAATAGAGTATTGGGACGAGATTTTCTTATCGAGAGTTAGACCTAGAGGAGAATTCGAACCTCTACACAGTAAGAGGAAAATCTTCCTTTTTTTTTGCCGAAGCCAAGCAGTCGGCAGGCACACGGGATGTCTGCAGCGCTGAGCAGGATCCCTACCCCAGCAGAGCTGTGATACAACTGGTGTAACTGGAGGACTCCAGTAGCCACCACAGAGCTGCTGACTCCACCCAATGCCCCGCTTGCTTTAGCTTCAGGGACCTGCAGCCAGTTGTGGCATGAAGATCTCCTGAAATGTCAATTTTTTGACCGAAAACTGTAAAATCCTGCACGGCAAATCACTGCAGCTTGAAACTTTCATAGTCAGTAAGAGAAGGAGCAGGACTTAAGTTGACAGTCCGAGAGAGGGGAAGCTGTTTATTAGAGCACACGACTGAGCTGTGAACTCTGTAGCTTGGTTACACTGTCATATGATTGCTTTTTTCCTTATAAGCCTGTTTTTTTTACCAAGCCTGTGCTTGGAAAGAAAATAGGTGACACATTGAAAATGACGTTTTTGTCAGTACCTTAAAGGGAAAATGCGGTACGTGTTCTTCCTAAGTGTATGGGCTGTTGTTTCATAACCTGAAACGTTTTAGCCACATGTTTTGCATGTGAAAAATGTAAGTTTCCTGAGCTCTTTTTTCTCCCCAGAAGAGTATACAAAGCAAGAGTTTAGTGGTTTGGAGCATTGTGATTTTCTAACATTCAAAGTAGATGACATCACTAACTGGCTGCAAATTAGTCAGAAAAAATGTTTAAAAATAGCACCATTTTCTCAATAAATCTGTTCCTTGTTTGTATTAGAGGCATATGGGCTCACTTAACCGACAAAAACAAATTATAATACTGTTAACACAGCAGAGTCCTAGAGCTATAAAAGAGCAAATGGGAATCCTGCTGACAGAATTGTTAATATTGATAATGCTGGGAGTGGTGGAAAGGATATTTCACTCATTCAGAACACAACATTGTCATTCAGAGCCTCAGAAAGAAACTTCATTTTTGACAGGTTAAAAAGCAGTTGTCCAGAATAGTTTGGAAGAATCTATAAAGTTCAAGTTTAAATGGATTAGTGGCCAGATTTCAGGCAGAACTGTCAGGCAGATGAAAAATGGAGTTTATTACATTATTCTGCAACTTGTTATACAAATACTTCTCTATTTATAGTGCATGTGAATCTGCCTGTTCCCTGTGCATTCCCAGCAGATGCAGTTTCATGTATTATGACAAATTCAGGCCTGCACTTAAAATGAAAAATATGTCTTGGCTTGTTTTAGATCTTTCCCGCTGTACTTCGTTTCCTTCAGTCGTTATTGATCTTCCCTGTTTCAAACCACAGATGTGCCTGAGCTCCTATCAGAAAGGCAAATAGCTGATGAAGATGGACATGACAGCAAGAGGAACGATGGGGGAAGGAAGTGGACAATCTGGTAACTTGGACTAACGCTCTAACAAAAGATTACAGGATTAAATCAGGGAGACTGCGTGTATAGATAAGCAAGTACTTTATCACCTTTTAAACAGTCTAAGGATTTTTGTACCGTTCCTACCAGGCAAATCTTCGGTTGCTACTTAGCTGGATTTTTTTTGTTTGGTTGGTTGGTTGATTGGGTGGGTTTTGCCAGCGTTGTGCTATCAGCTTCAGTTAGAGGTTGAGTAGGAATGGAATAAGAATCTGTTTTGTGCATGCAAGCTTGGCTTTTTACCAGGACTTGTGCCTTCCTCTTGCCCTTCCTGGTTTGTTGCTGTGTAATTTTTTTGATCTTATTGTCTAAATAGCTTGGTATTTTTAGGTGTTCTAACCTCTGCTGGGTCTAGAGCACCGACAAGATGTAGGAGAAACATCTAGTTTTGAATGCACAGGAGAGCATATCATTGAGTGAGAAGATGCCATTGCTTATATCAAAATCAGACTATGGTTGGGTTCAGAGTTGAAAACCCAACAGTGGTAATTTTGCACTTCAAACGTCCTGTGTTCTTCTGCTCTTTACACTGGATATGAAATGTGTGGATGTGGGGTACTGTAGTTTTCCTAAAGGAACTGTACATCTCTTAACTCTTCTGGGCTTATCAGTTGTAGCCATCACCGAGTAATTCACGCAGCTGTGTTGAGACCTGTAAAAAGGGCAAATGACATGTAGGTAGGGAGGACAGCAAAGATTCGTACAGCTTGGACCCAGGCTCAGGTTTCAAAAGCCAGGCAGATACTGTCATTAACTAAACAAGAGCCACAGTGTTACAGAATGACCTTCACAGAAGGTCTCTGAGATTACAAAAGCAATGTGTTTTTTCCATCTTCAAGTCACTGGCCTCTTAACACATCTGTACGCTGCCTAAAGAGAGATGGAAGTGTCTTTTATACTTGCACACTGTGTCCTAAAAAAAAACCAACCCATAGGACTGGTGAAAGACACAAGCTGTAGGAATCCATTAGAAATGTCAGCTGTGTAAGAAAACTTCAAAAATATTTATTATCTGAATACCTAGAGATAAGAAAGATATGAATGTCCCACCTGTGAAACCTGTTCCCTAAGTGACACAGCAAACAGAGTAGCTGCCACAGAGCAACCCTGCTCCACAGCTTGCTCTGTGTGTGAAACGCACACACGTGAAATTTCTTCTTAGTAAGAGGTATCTTGTGATTTTTATGCCTATGAGGATGGTCCTGAAAGACTAAAAACATTGGACGTACATGTACCACAGTGCTTGCAGGCATCAGTCTCTAAGAAAAGCACACAGGAATGCAGGGTGGATAATCTGTCGCCTCTCCACAGCTGTGCCACCATGGTCAAGCCATTTCACCTTTCTGAGGCATCCCTCTCATTTGACCTGTCTCTTATCTATGAGGGTGGTAAATTTTGGACCAGAATTTGTTTCTGTGATGTGCTTGAATCTTCGTAGCCGGTCCGGTCATGCTCTGAGAATATTGTACTATTTCTGAAGCAAAGCAGAAGCCTCAGAACTTATCATTAAACTCACTTTTCTAAGAAAATTCTCACATTAGCTTTGCAATACATGAGGAATTATTATATCTTGTGCGTATTACAAGCTCTGTTGAGTTCTGACATCTGCTTAATTTGGGCAAGTAACGTAACTAGGGCTTTGGTAAACAAGGGACAACGCTGCATCCTGTATAGAGCTGTACATGTACATCTGGAAACACTAATAAACATTCTTGGTCTGAAAGGGGTTTTCATAATCAGCAGGCACAGAACATGGAATAGGTCTAAACAGGTATTGGCTCTCTCAGACCGGCATCCGAAGGGATGGAGGGTCACTGTACCATGTCTTTGATGGTGCCTTTCTAGAAACGGTTCACAGCCAGGAATGCAAACAATATATAGCTGAGTGAAGCTGTAGTTTGTATTTCTGTCTGGATGCAGATGATATCACTTTAATCCTATTGACCATGTGTGGAAAATTATCTCCAGCTACAAATGCCTTGCATCTTTTCCAATGGAAATCCAGCTCCAGATTTTCCTCTGGACAGGGTAATGGGACGCCGAACTGCAGTCTTTTAAATTTCACACTTCTTTATGGGCTCTTATCTGTGACCTTAGCTTCATATAACATATCATAGGCAGAGCGCAGTTCAAACTGTATGTGCTGGCTGTAAGAAAAAGCAGTGTGTATCCCATGGCGGTTTCATTAATGGAGAAGATTGTTCATTCACTTTTTATCAAATACCTGTAGAAAAACTAATCAGCAGCAGATACTCTCCGGACCTGTTTCTGGTTTAGTCACAGGTGTAAGCCGGACCTCGCTGAAGCTGCTGCAGATGCACAGCAAGGGTGGTTTCTGCTGCTGAAGCTCCTTCTCCTCTAGATGGCCCTGGGCCCCTGCCTGGGACACAGCAGCCAGAAGGGATAGTTCTGCTTACAGCAGTCTAGGAGAGCTCCTCGGCATTTCAACAGACGATGCGTAGTCTTACCTGGGAAGGCGTTTAATGCAGCGGCGGGGAAAGCCCCTTAGAAAGACTGGTTTTGGAATGTTGTCTCAGCCGATGCCGAAGGAGTTGCCTCCGTGCACATCACTGTGGTTTTGGTGTATGCGCTCTGCTTCGGGTAACTATCAGTCTGTACGATCACCAGCTCGAAGAGCACTGGCAGAAGAGTTACACTGAATGCTACCATCCCATATAAATGTTCAATGTATATACATTGTGCAGCCCCTCAGAAAGTATTGTGCCTGAAGAAACCGGGCACGGTGCTGATGAGCACTGTAAAGGATCATTGAGGGAAAATATATGAGTCCCGGCAGCCGCACTGAAGGGGACGTAAATGGGACAGTGGGAAACACGGTGTCTTATTTTTACATGTGGATATCTGACAATGTTGTAACACAGCTTCAGATATGTGGTTGTAAATAAGCACAGAAGTATAGCAGAGACCGTATGCTGTCTTCAGTCTATAATATAGATCAGTGATGGGAACAGACATACTCACATGGAGCTGAAGGTCCTTTGTCTCCTGCCTGCTATACTTTCTGTGGACTACATTGTGCTATTCTCACTTTCAATAACATTCTTTAAATAATCCTGAGAAAACCAGCAGAGTTACATGCAGAGGAAGGTACTACTTGCTCTGTACTACTGTATCACAATGACATTTCATATTAAGGACAGGCTGAAAAATAGTTTAGAAGAGGTTAGTAAAGTACAGAAGACCTTGTTCCTAGTGAGACCAGTCTTGGAGTCAAACAAGGCAATGAATGGTTTGTTACCCCTGGTAGCAACTTCCACTGGTAGAGTATTTGTACCCATATGTATTACACTGCCTATTTAGGTTCATATGATGTTTATAACAAACGTGTACTCCTTTTTATAATTATGCTTTTCTGAACATTAAGGGTGACCTCTCTCAGAGCCTGGCCGTAAGCTTGGGTGACTTCAAAGTGCTGCCCTAGCTCAGCAGAAAATTCTGATGGCAAGGGATTGCTGAAAGGCTTCCTCCTGATTCTTTTCTCACTAGGGGTGTCCTGTGGTTTAACATCCGACAAGCAGGTTGATCAAAGGTAGCCAGTGAGAAACAACATGACTGGCTCAACCAAGGGGTGAGAGAATGAAAGTTGAAAGATCTCTTTTATCTTGAGCACACTGTAAAATATGTTAATAATTTAGAGCATCCAAGGACAAAAAGATAGCACTTGAAAGGGAGGTGAGAGAATGGCAGAAGTTTATAAGAGTTGTTTGCAAAGCAGCTAAATCAAACAAATCTTTCATTTGACTCTAAGCATAAGAAAGAGGTGTGAACAAATTCTTCATTAGATTGATGCCCAAGGCAAAGTGCTTTATGCTAAAGTTAGTCTGCCTAGTTCTTTTGTGTTGGTTTTTTTTTTTTAAATAAAAAATAAAATAAGGAATGATCTTAAAATCTTGAGGCCAGGTCCCCCGTTTTGTTGGTTGCTGGTGTGAATAGCCCTAAAGGTTGCAAGATTTGCCTTGAAGTGAAGCCCAGCCTGGGGGGAATCTCTGCCAGCACCACAGTTCCTACCTTGCCCCTCTCTCCCAGCTGCTCTGAAGAGCAGCCAGCCCGGCTGTACTGCTGTAAGGTGGAACAGCCATCCTCGAGTGCTGCTCTTCTACACCATTGAGTCAGGGATTTTGGAAACTCGTAGTATAGCCCTGAGATAGCCAGGGAATGCTCCTCGGATGCTCTATAGAAGCCACATGGCCTTCTTATAGAGCCCCATGTTTTGGGACATGGCTAGGGAGGCAGTCATTATGTTTTATTTTGTTTTCCTGAGAATAGCATTCCCTGTTCCCCTGATAGCAACACCTTAGTAATGACCCATATGGCATCCTGAATTTGTTTTTTAGCCCCCCACCCAAATACCTTCCACAGGTGTGTCACTTCTACAAGAGATGGCTCTGAACCTTTTAATCTGACCAGTTTAGCAGCTTCAAATACAGAGAGTGCAAAAGGGCTTTCCTCTGCAGTGCTTGCTGTTAGTGAAAAAACCTAGTCTTTCAGTGTGATGGGTGAGTTAAGAAAAATTTTACAACTTCTCTAGCTTTTGTCTGTATTTAATCATCCCCTGGATATAGCTAATGCTGTTTCTTCAATGTATTTGAGTACAGTAGTTTAAACAACCTGAATGCATACGCTTCTTGTGGTTAATGAAAAAGGAGTTAGTATCAGCAAATATGCGATCGGCCTTCCTTGGGTGCAGGCGATGTTGTTTTGCCCTGAAGACGGTAATAGTCCTAAGTGGGCTGGGGAGAGGGTGGGGGACAAAAACAAAACGCTCGTGGCTGGGCAGATGAGCCTCCCAGAACCCAAGTCTTTGAAAGCTTTCCAACTATTATCCCATCTCTGTTGGATGTTGCAGCTCTGATGATTTCCGTGTGTCTGCAGAGCAAGGACAGCTGCAATTTAAAATGATGGCGCATTAATTGTTAAATTACATTGGAGAGCCCAGGAAATGCATGTTAGTGCCACATTAAAGCCCCATTAATTTATCATGATTAATTGCACAAGGAATATCAAATGAATTATTGATTGGTCTCTTATTACCGCAACAGCTGTCTGTCATTACTGTGTGTGGTGGTTTGTGATAACTATTACCCTTGTCATTTTCTGGGCTAAAACTCTGTGATGAATCATAATCTACATTCCCACAACTAACAGATGCCAATTTTCCTGCTTTCAGTGGTCAAATGAGTAGGTATTAAGGTTTAGTGTAGACATAGGCTAAATAATCTAGTAATCAGTTGTTAAGGACTGAAGAATTAAAGTGTCCCTGAAATACAACCAAGAAGGGGTGCGAACACCCCTGAGCATACTTATTACCGCAGCCTTTGAAGAAGAAAACTGCTAGGTTCTGCCTGTTAAGGACAGCTTTCGTTTGGACTGTACTTGCCTTGAGTTCAGTGTTATGCAGCGTGGATTGAGTCCGCGCAGTAAGGCGTAGCTGGGGATATGCTGATGTGAAATTTGTTTGTGCTTACACCACTGCTTTCTCTCCGACTGGAATGAGGTGCAAGAGCCTCCCTCCCGCTCTGTCCGCTTGCTGACAAGTCATACCTCGTGCCCGGCTCAGGGCAGGCAGGGGAAGGTTTTATCCTCGCCTCAAGAGGCAAAGTCCTGCATTCATAGAAGACACCAGCACGTTCTTAATTTTTAACTGTAGGTTAATGTTAGATCAAATTGCCTATTTCTGGCGCTTCTCGCCAAACACAGCGCCTGGCGGTCGCTTCCTCTGGATGCTTCTCTTTCGTGACGTTCGTGAGCGAGCTTTGTTCCTAACACTATAGGAACGACTTGGTGAGATGTGATATGTGAGGATTATAATGCGCTGAGAGGGTATGACTAATTGCAATGACAGGGCAGAGCTGGTGGATTCATTGCAGAGAAATTAAATAGCACATTCCACACCACTGTCTGATCAGCTGTCGGCAAGAGAGGAAGGCACATACAATGGGAAAGAAAGGCCAGGCTCCAGAGACAACACCCAGATCCCCTCCTCGGCCAATCATCCATTCATACTGGGAATTATACCAGTGGATGTATGTCAGAAGAAGCCAAGCTGACATAATGGCCATTGGTGATTGATTAGTGAAATAAAAAGAAAAATGCAAGAGTGAAGACAAGCAAAAGCATCTCCTTGGGGCAGGTATTCTTTGTGCTGCGCCAAATCCAGCATGGTTTTGTCCTTGCCCACCATTCTAAACTGATTTTAAGTAAAACTCTATTAATTCTTACAAGTCTCAAACTAAAGTGAAACCTGCCATTTCCAATGACAACACATAGAAAAACATCGTCTGCTTTGGGAGACAAAGCATCATCTCCAAAGCTGAAGCCAGAAGAAGTGACTTAACTTACAGTCACTGGAAGAAATAGAAACCATTACCAAAATCCTGTAGGGACAGGCTGCAGCATCCACCAACACTGCTGCTTCTAACACCAGTGATGGAATCGTACCCCAAACTGTATGGGTGTAAACCCCAAAGGAACCCCTCAGAGTTATTTCAAGTTTTTGCATAACAGAATTTGGAGGGTAATAGCTGCCAGGCTGTGACCCTAAGTATAAAACAAATAAGACGCCGGGTAAATGAGACCAATTTGACAGACGTCTCTCCCCTTTCTCTAAGGAGTACGTGTCTGGCAGTCAAAAAAGGGTTCTGTGTAGAGTTGCCGCTGAGCGCTAACACAGGATCGGTGTTCATGATAGAGCCTCACACAAAGCTTGAAAACATTTAAAATTGAATGTTATTATTGAAGATAATATTTTTGCTTGCAGTGAAAAGAAAGGTGAAGGGAAATTCAAATACAACTAACTTATTTGCTGAGAAATGCAATTTAAGCTTAGCCCAAATTGTTAGTAAATCTGCATTAAATTCAGTGAATGCAGTCAGTTTTCTGCTATAATGTTGAGAGGTTGCCATACTCCAGTTAGGAGAAGAATGCAGATAAATGGAGTAGTATCATCCTGCACAAAACCATTCAGGTCCATCAGAGCTATTAGTTGCAAATCGGCTCCATCTCCACTGGCTCCGTGTCTTTTTTCATCGTGCTCTGCTTGTGCTCTGCCTCCCGGGAGGAGGTAGATGAAAACTGCAACTTTAAAGTTTTGTATTGCTATCCATACCTAAACATCTCTGGATTGACTTGATAACACTCATGAAATTTTTTGCAAACTCCCTCTCCTTATCCATTAGTTTAGCTGCAGAAATGAAGCTGAACAGGCTAAAAAGATGCAGGAAAGGAACTGGTAGTATTGCAGAAGACCACGGGGAAGAGAGCTCGGGGTGGTGCGCTGGGTGGAAGGCTGGGGCCATAGACACAAACCATAGAAATGCTCTGTTAGTTCTGCTGCTGCTCACACTACAACTTGTTTTTATCAGGCATTTCATTCAAAGAGTTTTGAAATAACTGAATGAACTAGTTAAATTTTAGAAGTGAATTGACGTACTTGTTTTTGATTTACCATGACAGCTTAATTTATTAAAGAAGAAAACCTCAGTCTCACAGTAACTTTTCCCTTCCCGTATAAGGCTAAAAAAAGGGGGCAATTAAATATTTAAACCTCTCAGTCTCCTTGCATACTAACATATGCAAACCTAGACTCTACCTAATGGTATGATATTTTTAAAATGCATTGATGTATAGTATTGCAGTAACCGGATCCTAATTGGTGTAAATGGATGCATTTGCATTAGCTGGATGGAGCAACGCCAGTTCTGGCCCTCTGTTTTGAAAGATGCACCTCTGACTCTTAAGGAGAACAGAATATCTTCCTCCGCTCAAAAGTAAATGACAAAGCACAGACCTTTTCTTTTTGAAATCAGCAGCCGAAGTCCAATCGAGTTAAATGAGAGCCAGATTGTGCCCAGATGTACACTGAGAGCTGGAAATGGAGAGGGTCTCTTTAGTCACCCTCCACATCATTACTGCATGGCATGGAGGAGAAGTGTCCCGTAAACTGAACACCAGAGCTTTCTGGGGCTCATTAGATGGGGTGTGCTGTCCTTCTTGCCCCTCTGCAGCAGAATTCGGCAGGCAGCCCTTGGCTCCTCGTCCCCGAGCCCCTGTGCCTGGCAGCCGCGGGATGCTGGCTCCTCGCACCTTCCCTGCCACGGCTGGGTTCTGCTCCCCCCGGCCCCTGCCAGTTCCCACCAGCGCGGAGAGACTCTTATTTTACTACATTTGATTCGAAGTCATTCGTGCCGATAGGGCTTTTGATCCAGATGATCTGTAGCCACCTGGGTGGCTAGATGGCTGTAATTGCCATTAGCAGAGGCAGCGTTAAAGCAAGAGGCAGAGGAAAAAACACACAACTTGGAGAAGAGGGAAGACACGTAAATGAGGCATTTCTGTGCCACTTTCTCAAAATAAGATTTAAGAAGTAATGAAGCCCAGCTGCTTTTTCTAGAGCCTCGCAGCAAGGAGTAGGCTAGTGCGAAGTGGGAGGGAGAGCTGCGGGGAAAATAACAGCTCAGGTGAAGTCTGCCAAGGCTGTTGTTAAATGATTAACTTCTTCCAAGGGGGCGGGTGGCTGTCTGCAGCAGCTGCAAGGGCTGCAGGCAGAGCTACACGGAGCTGGGGAGGGAGAGCAGAGCTGGCCAGAAGCGCTTTAGATTTTAGAAGTTGTTTCATTAAACTTAAATCTCAGTGCAGCCGTTTAGTCCAAGGATCTGGAGATCTGCCTGACTCTTCGCAGTGGCTGTGGGGCAGTCAGTCGCTCACCCACGTGGGAACTAATTGATAGGATCTGCCCGTACCTGATGGAGAGGAAGGATCGTATCAAAATGTCCCCAGCACCGTTACATCTGCAAAAGGCTTACTGCAGAGTCAGTGGGCCCAGTTCTTCATTAGGACAATATGACGCTAATGGCAATTGATTGGCTTTTGAGTAAAGACTTTGAGATTCCTCTTTGAGTAAAGAGGAATCGAAGAAGGTGCCCTCAGCTGCGGGGGGATGTGGTAACACCCGACTGGCAGGCTGGTAGCAAACTCTGCTCCCAGAAGCCCAGATGCTTCTTCTCCTCATTCCAGGGAGACTAATTTAATTTTGAACGTCTTCGGCTCTGCTTGCAGGTATTAGCAGATATAGAAGGAAAATGAGCAGGAAAAAGAAATGGGGAAAAACATACACATGAGGCAGGGAGAACATTTCTGTTTGTTCTAATCAACTATGGTCCCTTTATGTGGTCGGTATTTTCTTGAGAGGCATCCTCTAGATGTGAGTGTACCTTTCTGGCCCTGCTGTGGAATTGGGAAAGATGTTATCCAAGTCAGTGTTTGGGCTCTTGTTGCTTATGTAAAACACCTTGCCTGGATTCAGCAAGGTCTGTAGTGTTTGCATGGCGTGCGTTTGGTTCTTTTTTTGGTGAGGAAAGCCTGTCTCCTCTGTGTTTGGCAGAGCTATTAGGGTGAGCTGCTATTTCAAAGTACATCGTATGTAATGAAACAAGCTACTAAGTGTTTGCAGCCAGAGGTTATAGGATCATTAAAGAGTCTTTACCAAAAAAACCCTGACCAAACAGCTACAGCCTTAGCCACAAAATAGAGGAAATATCCCAAATCTCTACCAAGGACCTCTGTCTTCCTGAATAAAAAGGTAGTTGGTAGCAAAGAAGAGACTTTGACTTCCTGGAATCATCTTTTGGGTGCCTGGTTTATAACACAGGAAGGAGAGAGAAGGGAATTGAAGGTTTGAGCGTATTAGTGTGGTTGAGAATAGGGCAATTCACTGCAGTTCTTGTGTGTAAGCTATGTAATATTCCCGCGTCAGGACAGATTTTAACCTGGGTTAGTCTTTCCTCCTTCAAACTCTTTCTCCCCCCTTCTTTCTCCAACAGCCAATTCTTTCAACAATAGTTTCTCATCCTTTTCCTTGCTATTAATTTTTCCACACCTCTTTTTTTTTTCTTA
>NW_009223646.1:0-32432 GCF_000690835.1 Fulmarus glacialis | reverse complement strand
CTCTTTCCCCACTCTGTCGTGCCTGGTGTTTATGGTGTCTGTTGGGTGATGAGAACTCTAGAGGAGAGGTGCCCCATCCTACATTTGTAAAGCACTGCGTACGTGTCTGGAGCTGCCTAAATGGTTTGCTGTAATAACATCTCTCGTTGTTTTGGGGTTTTTTTCCCACTCTCCCGATGCAATCCCTCCATCATGAGCTTGCAGAGAAAAAACTGAACTAGCTAGTCCACATTTTGCTGACGTTTTAATATGTGATTATTTGATCCTTATCTTGTCTTCCATATACGTAAATGTGAAAGTGTCAATCCTGGGGATATAAGAAGATGATGTTCCATCTTATCCCCTATATGTCACATTATTTTAAATCATGCAAGAGAGAAACTTATTTAGAGAAGGGAAATCTGTGGTTTAGCTTTTGTTACACTTCCAGCATAGAAAACTGCACGGATCAGAGCCATTTTACATGAGCACGTTAGTGTGCAAAAGCTCGAGGATGGATTTCTCCTGTTTGCACTCCTCCATCCCTCCCCTGCCAAATGCAAGGCAGCTTATTCCTATTCCCCTGGAAGACGGGAATCATCACAGGGATCCTCGTAGGGATTATCTAATGCTGGAGATAAGCAGGCCTGAACACTCAGCTGGTGCTGTGAGTTCATGCTCTTTTTCATCTCTTGTTTTTAACTTGTGAGAGGAACTTGGTTCATCAGTGCTCATTTTTTCCAAATAGAAGCAATCCTTTCTGCCTTGGGCGATTGCTAAGACCTCATGGTATCTTTCATATATATGCAATTTGTTCTCATGTCAGTACACCACAGCTGCCATTTCGACTGCCAGTTGTTCTGTATCCACCGGTGGTTGTGTTTCTAGCTGGAGAGGACGGTATTTCCTTGCTACCCTGCACGTGTGTTCGGGGGGGTACAGCATGCTGACTCAGCTGGGCTGGTCTGATAGCTTGTGCCATCACAAGGGCTGCTTCTGCTCTCCTTCTTCTCTGATCGGGCTGCTTGCTCCTGCCCCTTCTCTTGTACCAACACAGATGCTTATCTGACCTCATAGGTCATTAAATTGGCAGAAAATGAATCGTATCAACAGCAAAAAACCCCATCAAACCCAGACTGCTGTTCTTCTGAGAGCCAGTTTTTTGTCCCGGTAATGAACCGAAGGGCCAGTGTAGTGAGTGAGTACAGGGTCGGTGTGAGGGCAATAGGAGGAGGGTGGATGGGGGATCACCCTTTGAGATGAAGTGGGGATAAGAGTGTAAGGAGAAGGATCTGCAAATGACAGAAGATCTGCAAATAACTGAAAGAAGTTGGGAGGAGTGCTCGGAGATGCTAAATCAGAGGGGTCGGCTTCTCTGTCAGGATGAGGATCCAGCTCTTGCAAGAAAAATGTCTCATGACCAACTTTCAGTAGCATAAAGCACTTCTTTGTTAACATTTTAAAGAATGTTTCATCCTGTTGCTTTCATTCCTTCAGTAAAGAAGATAGGCTTGTCAGTACAAGTTTTTAATACACTGATTTTGGTCACTTTGCTTCAAGGGCTTTTTGCACCTCTGTACTGCATTCAGAGGGCATCGGTGTAAACAGCCTTTACTCCTTTGCCTTGGAATGAGAGCAGGGACTTGAAAATACACTTGTTTTTCTCATGTATTGGAAAAGTTCACTGACATGAACCCTAACATTAAGACTGAAGAAGTTGGACTGTATTTTTTAAACCCGTTAAACTAGTACATCAATTAGAGGGAAGAAGAAGGAGGAAGTTTTGAAACCATTAGGTGAGAGCCTGATCGTCAGGTGAGTTTAGAGGACGAGCTTCCTTCCAGATCACTTGCAAAAGTTTACATTTTTCTGAAAAGAAGGCAACCTGCTGCATTGCTACCAGAAATTGCCTGCTGGCTTTGGTAAGAGCTTGCAAGAACTGCACCAGGGAAGGGAAACAAGTCTTCATATGGACTTCTCTGGTGCAGATTGCACTGCGGCCGTGGGACACCCCTCTAAAGCCAATCTATTCATAGCACACCGCCGCTGAGCGCATCTGCCTCTGCTAAAATAATCTTTTACCACTGTGGTGATTCACGAACTGAGTTGTGCCATATGTTTTGCTACTCACATATTTTTGGGACAACAGAAGGGAAATTCATGGTTTTAGTGTAGAAGAGCTCTCCCTTCGTGCCAGCCTGGAAATGCTGCTGGCCAGACTTCCCATGGCTGTCGTGCCTGGGCTTTCTTCACAAACCCCATCTAGGTTCAGGCAAGCAAAATATTCATTTGTGAGGACTTGCCAGAACTGGCACATACATTTGTAAACCTCAAACCCCGAGGTACTGATTGCCAGACCCATGAGAGCAATTCTTAGCACTTAAACCAGTCAGAGGACAACAAGCTTTAAAAACACTAGCTTTTTAGCACCTAAACCACCTTGGCGAAGTAAAAGATTATTTTGGAAGCCAGAAACTTGCATCAGCAGAAACTGGGAGCGATTCTGCCGGAGCTGGTGTAGAGATGGTGGCACAAACCTGAAGCCTCCCCTGTGCATTGCTGAGGTCTGTATTCAGTATCTATATGTTTTGATCAAGTTTGCCGTGGCCGCTTTAGTCTCTTGATTAAAACCTCATGTTGCCAGCAGTCCTCTCCTCCTCTCTCCTGAAACAGGAATTTGCAGAGCAATCAGAGGAAGAATTTCCACTGGTTTCCATCTGTCTGGGACCCAAAGCCTTGAAAAGGAAACCCTTTGTCACGGTTTATCACCTGTCATTTCAAAGATCCCCTAGATTTATCTAGCTATCTGTACCTTTCATTCAAAGATCTGAAAGCATTTCAGACTTCGTCAAGAGATTTATTATCTACTGTGAAAACGGAGATGTGATCTTTGTATTGTCACTCAGCAAAATGCAGGGAAAACCAGGGAGCTGAGAAATTCCCATTCATCTGGTACTAGCTAATGCTATTTAGAAATAGGTTTAACTAGCTATTCAGACTAATTATAAAGCTACATATAGAAAAATCTATATAGCATTTTATACATTTTTTTCTGTGTTTTATTTTAAATTGTGGATTTAAAAAAAAATCGTTATCAATTCTGATAGTTAAGTGGCTCTTTGGTGAGTGTATTCGTCAGTACACTGTATAATTAGTTACATCTATCTGTAGAACAAACTGACTTCTGTTTGTAAACAGAAATAAATCAAAGTTGTTTTGATAAATATTCAAGTGTGACAAAAACAATTTGCTAGCAGCTAATGTAAAGGCACATTAGGTCATGCCGTAATAGTTGGACCAAGTCAAGTCTATTAATTTTGTCTTACTGTTTCTAGCATTTAACCAAGAGTAGCTATCTTTTTTTTTTTAAAGTTTCTAGCTCATTGTATTTCCTGAATGTCTCTGTATGACAGAAAATTGAAAAGTAATTTTGCTTTTCCAAAACAGATATAGACAAACACATTTTAATGAAGACACTCCTTTACTTCAGGATGTGCTACTCTGCACATTCTGCTTGAAATACACAAACAGCATGGCTGTAACAGCAGAAAAATCATTATTAGATGAGTATTAACTGCAAAAATTGATCTCGCATTTTATTTTCAAATGCTCTCTGTGTCCAATAATTATCTAACTAATGAATACAAGCTTACTTCTGTATTTCTTAACGTGTCAGTGGCTTCCACACTGATCCCAGCTGTAATTGCATACCTACTGCGTAAGTGATCCGGATACTCTTCATAAATAATTCAATTGTCAGCAGATTGTCCTGGCTCCATCGGAAAGTTTGGACCAAATACAAACCCCAGTGCAGCATCTAATGCAGCTGAGCGCCCCGGAGAAAGCGGGGGCCACAAGTGGTGGCATCCCCTGTCGTCATGGTATCCCGCAGCAGCTGGAGGAACCGCTGGACCCGTTAAGGCCCGCTCAAACGAAATGCGGTGCTTTAGCTTTTAACAACGTGTGGAGAGGGCAGGTGAGACATCTCTTCTGCTGGTTGGCCCTGATGCTGTTGTCTTTCCTCCTTAGCCCAGAAATACCATACTCCGAGGGATATCCCTCTGACTGTAAATCACAGCTGTTCTCTTCTACTGAGCACCCATGTATTTTTCTGCCCAGCACATCTTCACGGGACACCTTTACTTTGAGGTCTGCTTTTATAAGCTGAAAAATAGTGGTAAGGGTGAAGGAGAAATATCCCTGTTGGTTGTAGCAACAGTGTGCCTCGGTGTAACAAACTGGCTGGTTTTGCAGCTGATCCCCTAGTTAGTGTGGCATATCTCGCATCCTACTCACTACTTCAGACCATACTCCATATATGCATAGATATCAAAATACAATCTGGGATATCTGAGGAAAGTTTGATACTACAGGAGCTCAAACATTGTACATGGATTACTGTCGGCATTGTCTATTAGTGACAGCCTTGTCCATGTAAATGATATTAGGCACTAACACGGAAAAAATGTATGAAATGAAAAACTATGATTATGCTCTTCATCGGTAAAGTAGTTAAAATAGTATCATTCCAGTCTGAATATGTAATTTGGCATTAAAATCTCATAACAGGATTAGCCCATCACTCATAGACCCTGCAAGAATAATTTTAAAGGAAGTTATTTATAAGGAGAAGCCAAGACACTTGCGCTTTTTACAGGCAGATAATGGAGGCTGGAGAATGATTTATGCCAAATGGAAACAATTCCTCATAATTGTATGAAGTACTTAATATTCCACCTCCACCCCCATGAACAGAAAACTGCCTGGGTTTCAATTTATGGTTAATTTGTAATACTCATGTATTAAATCTATCATGTGTTCAGTTGCACTCTGAAATACAATGAAGACTTTTCCCCTGAGAGTCGTCTCCCGAACCCTCCCTATCCCCTCGCTGTCAGTAGCATCGCTTCCTTTCCACATCATGCGCCTCTAATCAATCAGCCTGTAACCAGGAGTCACATATTTAATTCAGCTAATATTTGGAAACAAAACCCGTGCGTTCCTCTCTCTAGCAGAACAAGAATTTCTGAATATACTACATGCACCCCAGGAGGGGAAAATACACTTTCTTTCTGTTACAAGCTGGGAAGTAGCAACAGGTGTAGAGCAGGGCAGCGAGAGCTGTTGTTCACAATATTCTCTGCCGGCAGGATTTCGTTATTATATTGGAGCAGGAGAGGCTGGCTGTGGAGCAGAAAGTGCTTGCGTGTGTCTCCGGGCTGCTGTGCAGAGTGGCACCCACCGCCGAGCACAGCTGGGAGCTCCGGCTCTTGAAAGGCACAATTACTTGAAGATAAATTGGGATCAGGTCTGTATCCAGCATCGGTGTCAGAGGAATTTGCCTGGAAATCAGTTTACATTACAGTGGCATGTTCATTTTCTGAAGCTTAAGGATCTTGGCTCAAGCTCTGAATAAAAACCCACAAACTTTAATTTAGTGGGATGGCTTGAAATCAGGACTCTGCCCTCCAGCAGACCTTGACATTAACCAGCTTCCCCACCATCTCTTCTTACCAGTATAATTACAACCTGAAATGCTGCCAGAGTATGTGTGCCCAAGAGGGCAAGGAACTGATTTTGGAGGCTGTAGGAATGTAAATAGTCAGAAACACCAGAGCTGGAAACGCACAGGTTAGGTTGATCATTAGGAAACAAAAGCACAGGCTAGCAGTGAGGTCGATGAGTTTCTCTTCATAATTTTCCCAAGAAGCAGAGGAAGAAAGCAAAAAGCAAAGATTCTTTCAATTAGATCTGAAAACTAAAAGCCCTGGAAGCTATGCTGAAGGAAACAAATCACCATCCCTGGAAGTATTTAAAAGATGTGTAGATGTGGTGCTTAGGGACATGGGTTAGTGGGCATGGTGGTGTTGGGTTGACGGTTGGACTGGATGATCTTAGAGGTCTTTTCCAGCCTTGACGATTCCATTATTTTAAGTCTGCACTGACCCCAGGCTGACATAACAGGCTATTTATTCCAATCAAACAGATTATAAGCTTGGAGCCAAGTCTGGAAAGATCCACCATAGATATGTTGTGAGAAACCAAGTTACTGCCAACTTGCCTACGGAGCTGAAATCGCTGTGCACTGAGGATGCAACAGTGAAAGAGTTAATGTGGGAGGGAGATGAGCAGGGATGTTTGCTGGGTGGGAGAGTTCAGCGGAAGGTTTGACCCAAGACAAACAACTAGTTCTTCATCCTCAGGTAGAAGAGACCCAAAGCTCACGTGAGGTGCGGTCAGGCTGCTCAACTCTTCCCCCAGCACTTGCAGGTTACTGCGTGTCTGGGGCACAAGAGCAGATGTGGGGGACACGGGTGGGCTGCAGGACAGCAGCTACGCTTTCCCCTTTTCCTCTAACAGCTGCTGATAACATCCCGATCTGATGGACATGATGAGTGGAAGTCAAATTTAATCAGTCTGGATCAACCATTCACAGAGACTGAGGGAGTTTTTGTTAAGTTTGGGAAGGAAAAGGGCAGTTCTGCATTAACGTGTGTTTATAACTGAATCTTGTAGAACCCAGCACAAAATGAGCAGAGTGTTTCAACCCACTGCAAAGAGCAGATATGCCAAGTCTCTCCTATACCTTGGTTTTTCTAGGTCAAAGAAATACAGCCTGAAATCTTAAAGGTCGTTCCTGAACATTCATAGGAAAAGCCAGATATAGAGAATGTACTTGGTCACAGTCAGAGAAGTGACTGGCTTTATCAGTCAATTCTCTGTGAGCCCAAAGACACCAAAAATTACTGTATTATTTATAATGCCCCTGTGGAATCTAACTAGGCTGAGAAATATTTTTCTCACATCTTCCGATTCTTCCCCAGAAAGACACTTTCCAGACATTTAAGCAGTTTTTCAGGATCACAGCTAGCTGCAATCCAGGAGTCTCTGCTAATTTTGAAGCACTGCTTGTTTTTAGAAAATATCTGAAGGAACTGGCTGTTTAAAAACCCAGTAAATCTTCTTGCTTTGTCTTGGATTAACAAAATACCTGGAAAATAGCTTTGCAAACATCGTTGTGCTTGCAGGCACGCTCTGTCTGCACAGCAGACCGCTGCCCCTCGGCTTCCCAAAGCTTTCTCCGGGCTATTTTATCAGCACAAAGTCTCCTGCAGCCCAGCAGTGGGATGGGGCTTGGAGCAGGATGAGCATTTTATATTGACATTGCATAGTAATTAGCAAGAGCAAGTATGGCAGTAAGAGTCTTATTAAAAGAGCATGAGAGATGCAGCTGAATTAAAGAGCTCTGTTATGGAGTACATGCACGTTGCGATTATATTCACCAGGAGTCTGGGGGAATGCTTCCCTCCAAGCACAGAAATACTGGAAGAGAATGGCTTGCAATAGGAGTCTGAGCATCAGGAATAAAACATCCGTCTTTCCTGCGGACAGGAGTCTTGCTCCTTTCTTTTATTCCTTCCTCCCCAGAGGCAAGCGATGCGTTTGCAATATTGATTACTGGGGACATGGGGCATCATTTGTAACGCCTGAACCCAGTAGGAATCCATCATTATTAATAATAACGTGGTTCGGCACGACACCCACACCCCTCCATGGTCCTTTTCTCATCCCTCCCTTTGCTGTCACCCTGGTGACTTTTCCAGCCGTGGCTGATCCAGGCTACGTCCATCTGTTAACGCTATTTCCAAAGGCAGCCTCTCAGCTATGGTTGTTCCTGGGACGGGAAAAGCTGAACACGAGTCAGAAATACAGCTGTTGTCAGCAGGCAGGAGGCGTGAGGAATGAAAACTTAACTTTTCCCGTACGCTCTCCCATTCTTTCCAGTTTGCCCGTCTCCTGTCCTTTGCGTTCATCAACCCTTTCGTTCTGCTGCTGTGTTTAAGATGGTGCCTATGGTCAGAAGAGCGCTGGTCTCTCCGAGTTTGCATAATGGATGCTGACAGTGAATTGAACACTGAAGGGAGAGATTCAGCCCACAGCCAGGGCCTGAGCTGGAAGTTTAATGGTTCAAAGACATCAAGACGGCCTCTGCAAAGGGGAGCAGCTGGAAGAAATAATAATCAGAGGTTTACACAGCTGGTTAGCACAACAGCACTGGCTGGCATGTTCCGAGCAGGTTGGACAGTATACGTGCCGTAGTGTAATGTTAGAATTGCCCTCTAATTTTGGACGGCTCTTGTAGATATTAAAGTAGACGCTTCCTGGCCAATGTGCCTCCTAAGCCACTCAGAAACCTGCTGTCAGGCTTTAGCTCCTGGTGAGGATTTAATAGTAAAGCTTGGAATCAGAGTCAATCCTATTATTTCATTTATTTATGTTTTTTCAAAACATATGCAGAAGCAGTTGCTAGAACAAAAGGCAGTATTTATAAATGATGAAAATTGAATTATATAGGCAGGCATATGTAGCTCATCATGAAATACATTGGTTTTGTATTAATGTATTTTATGGTATTATAGACCGGTACATCTATACTTACGTCTGGCATGTATGTGCGTACACACACATATACTTACATATGGTTTATATATATAAACCATAACCGTATTGTATATCTAACCCTAGTCCTTGTAAGGCTGGTCCAGGCAGAGAGCAGACAGCAAAGGGACATAGGGGAACGAGGGCTCGGTGTAGCAACGGGTTCTTCAGCTCTGCATCTCTTGGGCTCGGCCCCTGCAAAATAAAACTCCCGAAGTTTCCTGCTGCCACATCCAGCCTCGTCTTGCTCGTCACCTCTGCCAGCAGCAGAGCTGCCCTGGGCATTGAGAGGAGCCCGGGTCCCCAGCGCTCCTCCCAGCCAGGGCAGGAGGAGCCCTTCCATCTGCACACTGGGTAGAACGATGCTAACTCTTACACGCATGGATTGTCCATGCCAGTAAGTCCTCTACTGTTTTCTTTCCCCTAAGAAAACAGTCACTCCAGTGTAGCTTTCAGCTTAGATCCATGATGAATTAATATTTTTCTCCTTTTCTCCAACCGCTCAATTTTGAGGGATGCTTGCCTTCAGCTCCCACCTGCCCCGGCTGACCTGCAGCCTGGTGGGACATCCCAATTTTCACCTTTCAACTGCTGGCACACGTGGCATTCCCTCCCCATAGCTGTGGATTGACATTGGAGAGCACGTTTCCAGCTGTGCGGTGGGGATCGGGGGCTGCATCCTTAGCTAGCTAACGCACGTTAGCCCAGCTCCCTTCGCGTTTACAAAGAGATGCTATTTTACACCAGCAGAATATCTGCGTCGTTAAAGCTGAATACCAGTGGAAGTTGTTTGATTTGATCCTACAGGCATTGTCTCGCTGTTGATAACTGTGATCATGGGCTGCAGACTGCCGTTATTCCCTTCTTGTGGGGAAATCCTGTTTCCAATAAGGAAGCCTGATTGATCCTTGCTCCGACACGGCACATCAGCTGGGTCGTATCCTGCCCAGTGGGCTGTCTCTCAGCCCCACTGCCTGAGTGTAGGAAAGCATCTGAGGGCGTTGCACTGTATTTATTTTCCCCAGCTTTTCTGCAGATGCACCCAACCCAAAATGTGATCTCAATTATTTTTGTCATCATCAATGACAGTTGTGATTCATCATCTAGTTTTATTTTCTTGCACATAATAACTTCTGTGGAGCAGAAATACACTTCAGCTGCACATCTGTCAGCAAACCGTGGTTCCTTACCCAAGTAAACAAAATAACTTCATTTATTCTTACTAACAAAGACATTTTCTAAAATGTGCTGTAAATATTTAGAATGAGTTGCGTTGCTGTGTGATCTTCATACGCCTCCCAAATATTTCTGTCGTTACGAGCTATCCTAGAGAGCTGGATTGAAATACAAGCTACGTGTGCCATTAAAGGAGCAAATAATAGCATCAAAGCCCTTCGTGGATGTATAGGGTAATCGCTCTTAGCACACTTTAGAAGTCAAACTATTGTAGCTTGACTATAATTGCCGTATTCGTACTCAGATAAATAATAACCATATTAATGCAGAAAAGAAATGATCTAAAAAAGCCCAGTGTGTTACCTGGGCTGTTTTACATGAGCTGGAGTTCATGGAGGCCTGGCTGGCCAAGTCCACCTTGTGTTTAGCTAGTGCCATGTCCCTTCCCTGCGTGTCCTGAGGTCTCAGGACAGGCACAGCCATGTCCCAGCAGCTTTTCTCTCCGCTAGCACGTCTTTGGGACGGTGCGGGGCACGGTTCTACTCCAGCACATCACCCAGTGCTTGAGCCGCAGCGCGTGCCCTCACCCACATGGTTTGGAAGATTTAATATGTGGGGACTGGAGAAAAAAAACCAAACGGTAATTGGATTTAAACATGATATTGTAGCAAGAAAGAATAAAGGATAAATATTCAAAACACATGAGACACTATGCTTAGGTACAAACACAGATGTCATTTATCTTTGACCTCTACATAAATGGCAACAGCATCTCTGCTGTTACAGACCATGAAGCTCTTTGGTTGCAATAAAGTGCCCGGTTTGGATTCAGGCTTTTGCTACATCCTTTGATCTATATTCTGTTCACTGATGCCTGGCCCATTACATGTAGTTATTTGTATATTCTGGGAACACCAGCACCACATTGCAACAATAAGTAACGTAACACAGTTATTTTTCATTTCTCATTTCTTTAAAGTTGCCACTTAAAAACACCATGGCCCTCAACAAAGATTATTTAGATCATCAGTTGTCCGTTAGCTTCATTCCAAATTCCTACAAAATATAGCCAGTGATCAGGAGCTAAATTCTTACAGTACCCTCTTTTTTTATATATTACAGTAAAAATAAATTTTATAAAATAATAACCTCCCTCCTTCGCATTGTTTAAAACCCAACTCTTACAGCCAATCTGAGATGGGGCTGACTTCGAAGGCTCCCATCATCCGAACTGAAACGTAAAATACAGCCAAGCAGCAAAAATAATGACAAATAAACTGGAGGTTACAAATTTATTCCCCGTTAGGTTGACAGTTTCTCTTTAAATAAGGTGTTGTGGCTTGAATAATTTGGAGTAAAGTCAATAACGAGGCACCAGCAAGTAACTGCCGGCTCCGTGCTAGAGCGGTGGCAGCGGGGTCCTGCGCGCCTTGTGCCAGGGCGATGCCGCCGGCGCCCCAGGGACATTAATGTGACATCGTGCAAGTGGGTAGCGTGGAGCCAGAGGCGCGAAAAGCGAGCCGTGCTGCTGCATCCCACCCGCCTGCCTCTCGGGGCAGGGTTTTCCCTATGGCGTACTATAGGTTGTGTCCAATGTAAGGATTTTTTCACATGCTCAAGAGACTGCTAGTGTTGCCTGAGTTTAAATTTTGTTCTTATTGAAATTAATTGTAGATGGGAGTAGAGGGTGACTTACTGGATGGGATTTATGTGATTTTTTTTACGACAGTTGGCAAAGTCGATCGACTAAAATATTTTCCAGCGGAAATTAGATTTTTGCTTGTGCAAGCAATTCAGCAAAACCTGTTTTCTGTCCATGGGTAATTCTTAATTTTTAAAAGCAAAATCAAAGTTTTGGTTTGAATTTCAATTAAAGTGGGAAGGTTTTCTTTGGGAAACGCTGCCCCGATCCCTCCTGGGAGCTGGAACTGCCGTCTTTGCCGTGTCCGTCCTCGTGGTTTGGTCTCCCCCATCCCGCACCGGTGGCTTTTCGGAGAGGAGGCACTGGGGTGCCCAGCAGCAGATGCGGTCTGCAAAGCCCAGCACCAAATAAAGTGAGAGCAGGGGTGATGGTGGACGTCAGCCCTCTGAAGGTGATTTACTGATGCTCTGGGCGTACGGAGGACTTTGGCAGTGGCAGTGGGGCATGGGGACAAGTTAGGACCAGGCGGGTTTTTGACAGAGATGGAAGTGTCAGATGGTGCAAGTCTGAAAGGGACAGGCAGAGGAGCCTGCATCCACTTTGAAGCACACAGAGAAGTTCATGGCGAGCACGACAAGAAAATCCACGGGGAAAATCTTTCTTCTCACACCAGAAAAGTGTTGAGTTTGGGGCTGTAAGTGTGGATTGGCGATAAGAATAGAATAAAGTATTAAGTGGCTGCTCATTAAATGAGGACTAAACTAGGTAGTGAATGAGTCAATGGTATTTTGAGGAGAAAATATAAATTATAGTGTCACATAAATTAAGTGCCATAATGATTATCTCCAGCAGGGCTCAGCTGAGACTGCACACAGCCTCAGTTCTGGGATTTCCTTCATTTTGAATGTTTATTTTTACAACCTTAGTTCAATATATCTTCCATGTATCTGGGATGTGCGTACATTCATATGTGCACAGGCATGAACTATGTATGGATTCATTAACGTACAGATCAATTAGCTTTTTCATAGTGTTTGTATTCTAGAAATTGGCCCAGTTAATCACTACACCAAGGAGGGGACCGAGTCAGTATGTCTTTTCTTTTTTATTGAGTGAAAAAAAAGGATAGCGATACATCTATTGATATCTATTGATCATCTTTAACAGACGTCTGTCTCACCTGCTCTTAAATACCCGTGATGGGATCCACAAGCTCCATATTATCTACTGCCATACTTCAGTTGTATTCTATTCACTATGTTTTTTCTAAGTATCTAACATAATCCCTCTTGCTGTGAATTGAACTGATTCCTTCTAGTTTTATTCTTAGTGGACTTGGAAAACAGTTGATAATGGTCTTATGGAAAACAGCCTGAGTTGTTACTGTCTTTTATCTGTCTTCAGTTTTTTTGTACGAAGCAAAGCAAATACTTCCCAACTTTCCTTATACATCTTATTTTAAGAATCTATTATCATTTCTCTGACCCTTTTTCCAGTTGTCTATTGTGTGGGTGCAGAATAACTGTATCAATACAGATACGACATTCCTCCTAATACTTGGCAGGCCAAGCTCTCCCATAAATACTACAGCAATACTCTGCTCGTGCCTGGCCCAAAAGCAGGACTAACGAGCAGTTGATCTCTGTTGCAAAGCTCCCTCCTCCTCTGCCAAGACACTCATAGTCGCTTCTGGTCTCTTCATCCGGCGTTCGCTTTTGGGTAAATCTTTGCATATCAGAAGCAGCCCAGCAGAGGGGGTGCAGATCTCCTTTTTAAAATAGGGTTAAGAAATGATTTGCATTAAAATGCATTAATTGTTTTTTATTCTTGCACCACCACCAAAGTTTCACTTTATAAAATAATGCTGGAGCTGTATAGATGACCAGATGGCTGCTGTCACCCAGTGTCACCCATGTGAACGTTGATTGAAATATTTGCTTTGCTGATACTTGGAAACAGTCAGAGGAGCGGAGGTCCTTCATCAATGTTTAATCAGTGCTTAATGGGGCAATATTCTCTGTGACCTCTGACAGTGCTGCTTGAGCAAGAATTGCAAAATTCAGCCTTTGGAGAACAGCCTAGTGAGAGGGCAGGTTCTTATTACGTGCCATGCAATTTATAAAGCAAGCTGAGAGCAGAGGTGAGCCTGAGGGACAAAAAGAGATTTTGAACTTTTCCCAGAGGCCAGGAAGTAATTTCGGGTTTTGGATACATTCCTCCCAGTGAAATACTTGCAGCAATAGAGTTCAGGCTCTCAAGTGAAAACAGGTAACTACTAGAAAGAGTGCTCAGGGTTACTTTTTCCACATATATGCAGTGCTGGTGAGCCTGGCAGGAACTGGTATGGTATTAATTACCAAGGGAAATACCCCCTGAACTGAAAAAAAAATGTTTGGTAGAGTCAAATCAGTTACTACTAGAACATCATGAAACATAAACAGACCTGGATCGTCCTCTGAATATAGTGGCACACGTCGGTGAAGTTATCTACTGGTGCAAATGAAAAGAGACTTTGGATCATCAGATAAAATAAACCTGCCTACATTGACAGAGCCCCATCCTTGAGATGCTTCCCAGTTAAGTGTGCAGGCTACGAGCTAAAGTAACAGTGGGAGACGTGACCTTTGTCCGTTCCCCTTAATGGAGAGTTAAGATAACAAGCTATAACTGCACAGCTTCTCAAGCTGATGCTTTGGAAAAGCCAAATGTGCTATCACATGAAACATTCAGCTCTAAACTACGGCAAGACCCATGTGTGCATTGCGGCTCGAGTCCTTCCCTGTCGGTGCAGTATCTCAGCAGGGTTGGAGCAGTCGGAGCTTGGGAAGTCGGGTCCAGCTCTTCCCTTCCACGTGCAGGCAAGCATCCAGAAGCTGAAGACCCAATTAAACACAGGGAAACACTTCACCAGGCAGCGAAAGTTTTCACCTCCCTGGTTTTGAAGCTGCATTCCTTCGAATGGAGATGATTCAAAATAAACAACAACTTGTCCCACCTTTGGCATTGAACAAAAAGGGATTTAGCGTAAACCAAGAAGCGAGTCCTCAGGACAAGCCAGAACGCAGTGCCAATGCCCCCGTCCTCACCTGCCCCAGGAGAGCTCAAACGCAGCCAAGAAACCAAACACAGTTTGCAGCGTGGATGCTTTATCTTGCCTTATACCCAAATGATGGAAACACATCTCAACATTTTTTCCATAGCAAGGCAGCTGCTATTAGGCAAATACAGTTCTCCCCAGGCACCCTGCAGGGTGATCGCCACGTCCTTCTCACCTCCGAACTCATCACATTCTTGTCCTCCATCTTACACTGAGAACCTCAAAAGTCCAACCAGCTTGATCTACTGTTGCCGTACATTTGCTTTGCCCTGACACGAGTAGTTGCAACATGCATTGCAGGGATGGTTTGTGTCCTTGGCAGAGAAAATCAGGGTGTATTTGCACACCAAAGTAAGCTGTAAATGTAGCGCAAATAAGTGTGGTTTAGCTTTGTGAAAGGTGGAGGGGGGGTTACCTGGGCCGAGCGATGTCCCTGCCTCCCACCGCACACGGCAGCCATCGCTCTTCATCACCACGCTACGCTTGTACGTAGACTCCCCCCATGGAAAATAACTACAGAAATGTCCAGCACATTCACCTCTTCTTTTCCAATGCCAAATCAGCATTTTCTAGGACAAATATAATCTTTTCATGTCACCAACTATGAGTCCTTTATTAGCCAGAAATGAAGGGTCATACATCACTCGCATACCATGCACCGCAGAGGGCTTGTAATATTCCAAGACTCAAACTGGTAATAACAAACAAGAATTGACAAGACTAATGAGTCCACCAAAATTTTTAAACACTTTAGGTTTTTTTTTTTTAGTGCATTTGATAAAAGTGGAATTTTCACTCATCGTTTATAGTGGTTCCTCCATGAAATGGGAATTGCAAGCTTTCTGCCAGCTAGTAATAACATTTTGCACTTTTAAGGCATCTCTCGTCTGAAGATCTTAAAGTATTTTTAAAACATTAGCTAATTACGTGTGACAACATACCTGTCAGATAGGTAGATGAAGGGATAAAGCAGCAGCAAACTTCCCCCGGCACTGGAATAGTGCCGTGTTTTGGCTGGCGTGCGACGGCGCTGCCAGCCGGGGAAAGAGCAGCTTGGGGAAGGGAAGGGAGCAGGGTGTCTAATGCGATGGGAAACGTAAATTCCTGCAGATGGAGTTTATGAGGGCTGCGTGGGATCGCCCCTGCTGAGATTTATCAGGTGGTCTCTGGCATGTGGCTTTGTGACATCTTTAAAGTCATATTTGTCACGCTCTTTATTTTTCCCCAACTAAACAGAAGAAACTAAAGAGATGGCAGCGTGGCATCTCCCGTCCCCAGAGGAAGGCTCACAGCTTCAGCTTCCTTTCATAAGGAAAACTGTTATTTTTGCAGTGCTTTGCACCCACTGTGTGGCTGAGAGAGGTGAGCTCGACGGATGGCTGAGAGCCTGGGGACTCTCCCCGCCATGGCTCTGTGAACCACAGCTGCTTTTGCTGAGGTTTGGAAACCTCCGCCAGACCCTTCCTCATTGCCCTGGGAGAACAACCCTGAATATTATAAAGCAATATCGGTTTCACGGTGCTCAGTTCAGATTCAGGCCCTTTACCATACTAGTAAGGATTGACTTTGCTTTTCAAAAACATTTCTTAAAGAAGGTGTTGCCCCAGCTTACAAAACCCCAAATAAGCAGTTTGTAGCTCTCTGTAATAAGACGGTCTGAAATATAGAATACCAAACATAGCGAAAACAAAACAGAAATAAAATCCATGCTCCTTACCCATAATCATAAACGCTACCAAAACCCACCCCAGCCACTGCTCTGCCCCACCGTTGGGTTTCCCTCCACACAGGCTTTGATTTGACTTCCCCAAAGCGCCCCACACCCCCACACCCCAGCTCTGCGCTGCGGTTGCCTTGTGCTGGTGAATCATTTTTTATTTGTCCTGCTATTTATTGCTAGGACCACAGAAAGGGAGGAACGGGGGACCGGGAGGGACTCCTTGGCTCAGGGCGGCCAAGCCTCTGGTTTTGCAAGGCACCACATCATCCAGCTGCTGCTCTGCGCCCAGTCAGCGGGGTTTTTTCCCAGTATTCTTCCTTTTGGGTAGATGTTCCAAAATACCCTGTCCTGGTGGCTAGAGACGGTCTAACCTCCCGTCCAAATGTCTTTGGTCAATTTTTGCCCGTATGTTCTTCGTGCCAGCGTTGTTCCCAAACACAAATAGCTCTTCTCTCCTGCTCCCGCTCCCTTCCTCGGGTGTCACCTTCCGGATGCTCTTTCTATTTTTATCTGTTGACCTCAAGCAAGTTAGAGCTGAGTATTTTCAATGCACTTTCAGTATCTGCTCATGATAGTTTTGGGAATTTCTACGCTTTTTTGGAGAGGGCCTGACATTACACCCCCCATGAAGCACGCCTGCAGCTTTGCTGTCTTCACGCAGTCACATCTGTGTTCAGAGCTCTGACAGTGATGGTTATGTGCACTGTCCTATAGCAACATTTCTCCAAGCAGCATTCAGTTTATTATTTCCATCATTTACTCTAAAGTTTGTGCTGGTTTTTTTTTTGCCATTTGAAAACATATTTGTCTGAAAGTCAGATTTACAGGTGCCAAGTCTGTATTCGCTCAGAACTGCACTTTGGATGCTTCATGGGGTCATTTTCTAAAATGTGCTGGGTTCCTTGCTCACATTGCATCTGTCATACCACAGGTCCTCCTCGGTGCCCAAGTGTCCAGCATGCCGTCGCATTGCAGCTTGCGATCCGGTTGCAACATTGCCGTCTCATTGCAGCACTGCCATCTCATTGCAGCATTGCCATCTCATTGCAGTGTTGCTGTCTTGTTGCAGCTTGCAATCTCATTGCAGCATTGCCGTCTCAGTCAGTAGATGTGCCGTGGGTGAACCAAGCACCTTTTTTTGATCCTGCCCATTTTCATGGTCTCTGCAGGATGTATTTTTCTATAACCATGAAGTTGATTATGAGGAACTCTTATGAGGAGCGGCTGAGGGAACCGGGGTTGCTTAGCCTGGAGAAAAGGAGGCTGAGGGGACACCTTATCGCTCTCAGGTGGGGGTCGGTCTCTTCTCCCAAGTAACAAGTGATAGGACAAGAGAAAATGGTCTCAAGTTGCGCCAGGGGAGGTTTAGATTGGATATTAGGAAAAATTTCTTCACCGAAGGGTTGTCAAGCACTGGAACAGGCTGCCCAGTGAGTCACCATCCCTGGAGGTATTTAAAAGACGTGTAGATGTGGTGCTTAGGGACATGGTTTAGTGGTGGCCTTGGCAGTGCTAGGTTAATGGTTGGACTTGAGGATCTTAAAGGTCTTTTCCAACCTAAATGATTGTATGATTCCATGATTCTGTGATTACGAGGATGACTTCAGGGAGTCATGAAACCTTACCTGGTTCAACAAAACCCTGATAGCTGGTTTTGTTGACAACGGTTGCAGCGAGCACTGCAGAGCGCCCAGTGGCAGGTTCTTGCTGTGAATGCTGCCACTTGTCCAGCCCGAACTCCACCTTTCAGCCTGGGAAGTGTATCCAAGACAGTCTTGTCTTACAGGAAACCCACAGAGTGTGTGTATGAGGCGTAGGGGGCATTGATTGAGCTGGGTTGTTTTCATCCAGGGAAGTAAAAGCATCCTGTATTTGTTAGATCTCGATGAGTTTGCTTCAAGCACCAAGCCACTTTATAAAATAAAAATAGCCAATTTATTCCAGTAGAGCAAAGGGTTAAAGCCTTGATTACAAGATCAGAAATGATATTAGGAATAAATCATAGAAACTAAAAAAAAAAAAGAAAATTAGAAGGCACTTTGCAATCGTCCCTTGTTCTAGCTGTCTCGCAGGGTTTCCCTGCAGCCATCTGCAGTGAGGAGCAAGGCAGAGCACAGCCTCTCCCCTGCATTTCTTTGAAGCCCGGCTCAGCCCCTGGGCAGAGCTGTGGCTCAGCACCAAGCCTCAGCACCGCAGCCCCCACATGGTCCCGCAGGACGGCCCTGGGAAGCCCAGGCTGGCTGCTCGAAGGGTCCCCGGGGCCGGCACAACCCCTCTCCTCTTCTTCCAGGCAGAATCACCTCTGCCAGCTGCCTGTAGCTTCCCGTCTCCTTCTTCTTCCCGACTGTCTGTATAATTTCTTATACTCCCAAACTCTAGTTCAGTGGCTTTTTGCAGAGACAGTGCACAGCAGACGGGGAAGACGTCTGTTGCCATCGGCATGAGAGCCCTGAGTCCATCCCCGTCCCTAATCCCTGCTCAGCTCGTGGCCTTTGGCTTGCTCAGTCCCATGGGCTCCGTTTGCTCCAGAACTCAGAAATATTCCCAACCAGCCTACTCCAGTCAAACCAGAGGAGCCAGAAATGTGTGGAAACCTCTGGTACCTGCTGCGGCGGAGGCCCGGCCAGCCTGACCGCATCGTGGCAGTCGGCAGGATGCCCCGGCACGGCGGTGGCTCCCGGCGGGGCTTTGCTCTCCACAAAATAGAGCAGGACGGGGGCTTGGAAGCTGCCAAAGCTCAAAATGCAGTCTTCATTTTAATGAAATTATATCATCTTCTGTGCTACATACCTTCAAATGTTGTGTCTTTATTAATGTCTTTTAAAATTCATTTCCCCCCCTCTGTGGGAGCTGCTGACCTCCCCTACCATATTGACGCCAGATGTCCAGGAGGGAGCAGGGCGAGGGATCCCCACCAGCTCCTCACCCCCCGCTTGGCTGGCAAAGCCGCTGGCCCCTCTTGCTGATGTTATATTTTTAGTCGGTTTAAATAAGCATCATCCACAGCCCCCATCAGAAAGGTGGTCCTACCGCCTCCATCCCTGGCTGCTATTTCCCTTGCCATCTCCTTTGAACCATCTTGGAAAACTGATCAGGATTTAAATCACTTTTTTTTTCCCCAGTGGTTTAAGTTTAACCCAGACGGGTTGTTTTAATTGGGAGCTGGATCGCTGAGATGACCTCTGCAGCCGCGGCTCAGGGTGGGGTGGCCATGGCAGGGACCCGCGGGGCGAGGAGGAGGCGTGCGGACTGACGGCCTCCGGCCTGATGGCCTCTAGAGCTCATAAAGCAGGAGAAACATTGGCTGCAGTGCAAAAAGCTTTAAAAAAAGTGAAATAACTGAAAGCCATCAGGTGAGAGAGCCCTGCGCCCACTCCCAGCCCACGTTGTGCAGCATCCCTGCTCTCCTCAGCACATCCCGGGCAGCAGAAGTTTGCCAACATGAGGCTTTTCCATGGGCTCCTTATCTGCATCAATATTCCAGGCTGCTTTTTTATTTGCTCCAGATGGGCTACAATAGTTTCCTATCTTCCTTCTTTGGTCTTTTTATCTTTTATTTCAATCCAAACAATTTCTGCGCTTCTTGCCAAACTGTATATTGTATCACATTCTTTCCTTCTTCAGACACAATATCCTCCTTGACCCAGGCTGGCATGTTTCCACCTGCCCTGTTGTGTCTATTCTTTCTACAAACTCTTATTTCAAGATTAAAAGCAAAACCAGATGGATGTGATATCCTGTTGTTTGTCATCCCAGTTACATAAAGCGTCTCTTTGACATCAGGGGGACAAATTCCCATCCCCTAAACCTCTGCAGCCGCCCAGGAGGGCTGGACTGAGACCATCACTTTAATACACATTTTGGTATACACTTTCGTTAGGCATCTCTTTTAAGTGAATCATCTGTTTGCATGTACACCCAACCTCTCTTCCAGGTTGACTCCTGCAGTTGCATACTGCTGCGTGTGCCAGAAAGTACATTTTAAATATCTAAATTGTTTCTGCTTAGCAAGTCAGGACAGCGTTTAATTGCGTAGATACACCTCTGCCTCCCAACGCCGCCTACTTTAGAGCAAAAATTATTTTTATTATTTGTTCCATTTTGTTATTTCTCATCTTCAATGGCTAGAAAAAAATTTGCGAAGACCCTTTTGAGTGTTTCTACGCACGTTTTCAGTATTTCCAATGTCATCTCTGCATACTTTAATCTTTTGAGGTAAAGCTAAGGATAGCCTGCATGTAGGAATAAATGAAAGCTTCTCCTACCGACGAGGAGTATTAGAGGTATTGATGGTACCATTGTCTTGTCAGGCAATGGTCCCATATAACCACGGTCACTTCATTTAACAGATTATGCTCGATTTGCTCTCAACATTTCTGTTTTCTGTTATTTTTTTAAAATTTATTTTCCATGGACAATCCAAAAGAGAAATGAAAAGTAAGCAAATTATTCTAATGTCTCCAGCAAAAGAGAGAAACTGCTCTACTGATAAGTTCAAACTAATTTGACTAGTAAGTCAAAACTAATTCAAGCAAGTCGTAAAACCGGGGTAATTTACTATAATTTGAAAGTCAGTGCAAAGGTACCTTTGAGTAGTTAATCTGGTCAGTTAATGTAAGGCTTGTGAGGGGTTTTTTGAAATTAATGATGTGCAAGGAGGAAGAATCCAGTTTGGCTCTTGATACATACGACTATTAATAAGTTTGCACTGGCATAATTTGGACAATTTAAAACAAATTTGATATCACCGTGGCAAATCCTTAATACAGAGCTAGTTATACTAGGTGAAGATGCATTTGAACTGTCTTTTTTTTGGTGTAATTGTTCAAAATATACTTACTTTGCGCGAACTAAAATTCTCTGCCGTAGAAATGGCATTTTAACCTGGGATAATTTGTGTCTGTTTGTAGTTAAGGAAAATATTTTGATGTTGCTATCTGAGCAGCTTTGACTCAATGTTCCATTTTAACAGATACTCTTTCTGTAAAAGCAATGCAATTTAAATTTGCTTAATTGCTAAATAATACATAAGAGAAGTGAAAGAATTAATGCCTTTACAGACTCAGACCCAAGCAAATGCCAGCTAAAAGATGGACTGTTATCCATGGCTTTGGTCTGATGTATCTGAGGCTGTTGTATCCATGGCCCCATCTTAATTTATCATTCACACTGGAAAGCGACTAAAGGGTCTGCTGGGAGATCTTTTCATTGCTGCTGTTAAAAAAGGCCATTTTCTTTGCAAGCCATTTGTCTCTGCCTTGTTTAAAACAGCAGGAGGTATAGCTGCCCATGTCTAGCATATTTTAAAGGGCCATTGGTGATAAGATGATCAAAAGAATGCAGACTCCGTGCAACCAGTTGAGTCCAACAAGCTATATACATCCAGTACGACAAATGGATTATTCTACCTTTCTCTCATTTTAAATATACAGTCATTTCCAATAAGACTGTCGGGTATGAACATATTCTGCAGAGTATATACAGTGGCTATGCAGCGTTGTTGAGTGGATAATTAACCAATAAGAGTATCAGGAGCATTTTATAAATGATAAGTATTCCTCTATCTTTGATGAATCATTAGCAGTAAATTTGCAAGAGGCTTTGTGGAAAGTCCCCACCAATTTTCACAATGCAGTAACATTCATTTCCTATTAATTTGTTAGTAGGTAGAGGTAGGCACCTGGAAACTGCCCACTCTGTAGTGACTCCTACAAAGCAATCGCATGCGTTAGACATTTCATTTTGATTAGGGTAAAGATCATGTCCATCAATGGAGAACACTGTTACTTAGCGTTCATCAAACATTCATAAAATGAAATAAGGTAGTTTTTCAAGCGGGGATTGAGACAAACCCACAACTGATCTAGACTTCATGGTTGCCATGAGGCAACTCAACATCCATGATGGCAGCACTCTACAAAATTGACCCTCCGGACTGCAAAATATGGACTCTTGCCACTTGCATTAAAGAGGATGCTCTGCCGATTGCTGGCCACACACACTGAGCCTATACGTACACACGGGTTCCTTGCCGGGAGGGCTAACGGTGCCTGTACACGCTAGCCAAATCACTGTAATATTTCCTGTGGAGTTGTGATCTCATTAGTACGTAGCTATCGTTGTACCACATTCCTTTGAACTTCCTCCTGCTGCAATGAAGACATGGAAAAACTTCAGATGAGCACAGTCACATATTAACAAAGGAGTCATTACAAATGTTGGGTTTTCTCCTTAACACCATGGAGGGCCTTTGTATTTTTGCTAGGTTTTTGGTCTTTAACGGTGAATTCCCACTTTCTTCTTGAATAGGATGTCCTCCAGGGCCTTCAAACACCTCCAGAGTGAACATGCTCTCTTGACCACATTTCCAAAGTCTGCCAGCGTAGGGAGAAATTATAAGCAAAGTCAAGCTATGATTACATTATGTATTGCATTTGCTGTCACCAGCCAATCTACTAAATGAGCCTTTTAAAATGTTATTATCGTTCTTGTCTACCTCTGACCCTACTTTTGTCTTCACTCCTGAGAAGGACTGCAAATAATGCCCTGTGACATTTAAATGCAATCCCCTAACAAGAACTGTTTTATATGTGTTAGATTCAACTTCATGATTAAGGGGATGAATAACCGGAAAATAAAGGTCTGTTTCTTTACCACATCTCAGCTGTTCTTTAGGTGGTGGAGCTGAAATCTGTGATAAGAATCAGAAGGCAGAGCCAAACTGATAAGTATAGTAATCCTGTTGATGGAAGAAGAAAAAGAAAACCAGCTGGGATTTTTCACTCTTTGTTTCTTTAATTAAGTCTAGACTGTATGTGTTGTGCAGCTTGGAAATATCTGGAAATATTTACCAAACTGCATTCTGATTATGATGTCAATAATCAAATCAAAAGAATGAGCAGAGAATGGATTTAGGAAAGGAAAGAAAAGAAATATCTGATTTGCAGATCCATGTTGCTTAACAGAACATCACTGAACTTCAAAGACTGAAATGTTCTTTCTTCCCAGTTTGTAAAATTTATTCTAGCCAACACTTCTGGTTCCCATGAAACTAGAATTTTACATCACTAACACCAGAGAAGTGATGTGGATGAGAAGATTTCACTTCTTGCCCTCTTGGCTTTCCATTTAAAAAATAGAATACCCGTTTCAGCCTTCAAAAGGATTTCTTCAGCAAATCTCAAATAGTATAAGAAAGAAAGCAACTACAGAGCTTTATGATCCCTAGTCTGAGGTGTTAGTCTTCACAGATGGTACACAATTCCAATCTATTCCTATATATTTTCTTTTAAAAGCCTATCTTTAATAAAATAACTAAGGCTTCAAACCTATAATGACTTATGCATGTGTCTAACCTTAGGTTAGAGGAGAATTTCGGATGGTATCTGTGTACTCTTAATATAGTAAAATAGTGGCAGGATTGGCGTTTTCTGTTGGTACTTGCTATAACAAAGAAGAAATAGCAATGGACAAAGAGTAAGCCAAAAAAAACTGTGGAGGCATGGAGTAACACCTAAAGTTAATCAGATATGCAGAGATCACTCTTCTCTCAGCCTCTTCATTAGCTGCAGTACTTAAAACAGCACCTCATCTCATCACAAGTCAAATTTTGGAGGAGCGTGTCTGAAGGTACGATCCGTCATCAAAGTTGACAGTGACATTCACTGTTTTTTCAAGAAAAATCTTTTAAGAGAGGTAAGTGACTGGATCCTCTGGAATCATACCAGAGGTGCATGTTTTGACTGTTATTTAACTAGCCTATAAATGAGCTGTTTAATTAACAGGTAGACCAAATAGTTTAGAATATACAATTATATTACAAATGCAGACTTAAAAACCGCTCTCTTCGATGGCTTCTTTATTTTTTTCAGTTCAGGCATACTTATTTAATTGATCAGTCAAAAAACGTTAAGTCTAAAGCGAGTGCTTGCTATTTTCCATCAAGCTAGAAAATCTCTCTCTCTTAGAAATTTTTTTTTTTTTTAATCTTGTAACATTACAAAACTTATTGATTCGGGTGCATTCCAACCTTTCTATTGGCAGACCTGTATTTCTCTCACTGTTACTGGTAGCAAAATTAATTACTATGTTTAAATGTGATCTTGACTCTGTAGAGTTTACAATCCTGTCCACAGGATACCTGCAATTTGCAGTGACAACACAGGTCTAAGATTTTGCAGGAATAAATTCTACTAAGAAAAGCAGCTGTCATATATAGCCACAGTGGTGCGATGAGATTATAGGGGATACTTTTTGGAGGGGTTTAAAGAAAAGGGATAGATCCTAAAAATGTAGTTAAAGCTATAACAAAACAAAAGATAGCAATGTACTCTGAAAAAATAATGACAAAAAAAGAGACAGATGTATTGATTTTCTTAATTTTGGTACTTGTTTACAGCCTGACACTGATTCACTTCGATAGCATTCCCCAGAAGGAGGCAAATTCTACCTTTTCATTCATATCTCGCAAGATAGCAACATTCAAATCAGTATTTTTCAGCTATTAGAATACGCATTTCCTTTACTTTTGTAGGTCCTAATGAGTGGCCAAATTCCAAACCACTGAGTTGGATACACTGAAAATGTAACTACCTGCAGATGGTGTCATTTAAGCATTTATTTAGGTGCATATTAGGTATTCCTAAAAATGTAATAAAAGAAAATTCCACTTATTGACTGCCTAATTTCAGAGACCATAACCAGCTCAAGGTGTTCCCGGAGCACGGGCCGTGGTGAGGATCCCGTTGCAGCCCGGCTGCTAAAGGCTAAAGAATTCCAGACGTGCTGGGGCAGAGGAGGAGGACGGGGAGGGTATGACTCCAGGCACAGAGGAGGCTGTTCATTAGGCAGGAAGGAGCCCTGGATTTTGTCCTTCGTTCTTGGAATTATATTTCAATCGGTGGTTGTTGAATATAATATGCAGAAGAGAGGAGCAGAGCCCGTGCCCAGGCTTGGAAATTTGGCTGCTGAGTGATGTACCCAGTAGAAAAAGCTGTTGACTGAGGTGGACACCATCGGGCTGTCTCCTGAGAAGGTGATGACGCACCATGGAGATGACTATGACCCAGTGTGGTGAGCTCCACCCTGCCGTAACTTCAGAAAGGACTTCCCAGAACAGCGGGAGATGGAGAAAGAGAGACCTGGCTCCTGCTGATCATGCAATCCCGAATCACAAAAACGCTCCTCAGCGACCTCCTCCATGACTGGCCGCATCCCTCATCCAGACGGGCTGGTGAAACCTGTTAGACAGCACGCTCTCGCTGCGCGGCTCTCCTCCTGCTTGCTTACAACTCTTCTCGAGCTTTGTTTACGTGCCGGAGTTGAGAGATTTAAACTTCATGTGCGTGGGGACGGCCGTGTTGGCAGGCGGCTCTCCGGGCTCACCGCTCCCAGGAGCACGCTGCGTCCTTTGCCTAATTAGAGACCATGTTCTTGGAGACAAAGATCTTGTCGGCCTGTTTACAAAGTGCTCCACAAACCATATCAGGAGGTCTAGCAGAAGTTATTGCTTCGCCCTACAAGTCTTGCCTCGGTGACGGCGATATTAATAGCAGTGCAATACCGCGTTGAAAGAGTCTGCTCAGCATTTAGAGGGAGATTCAGATTAGGGACCTCAAGGAATCCCCATGACAGGGACAGCTGAGATATATACTGTTTCCCAAGAGGCAGGAGAGAGATGGGTGGCTCTCATGTTCTCCCTTTCACCACTGCAAATACTTCCATCCAACAGATCTCGCTGTGACAAAGTGCCACTCTTTTGGTCCCGTGGGAGATCATCCTCTCATGCCCTTAAAAAGTGCTCGCTGCTATGTTTATGTTCAATCCTGTGGCAAGACATGGTCCCCCAGCTGAGAGAGGATAACTGCACCTCCTCGTAAGACGGGAGTCCAGGAGTGGAAGGTACACCAGAACTTTTGCTTTTTTCAAATAATAAAAAGGAGGCTATTTTAATTTTGAGAATGAAGCCAAAGGAGAAAGAAAAGGGGAGGAAAAAAAAAGGTTTGGTGCCATGAATTCCATGGCATCCACATGAAGATAAAAGAAGAGATGCAGAAGGAAGATAAAGAGATTAGAATATCAGAATTATTACAAATATTGCCGGTAGCAGTGCCTGTTCCCAAGGCTGCCTGCCATTTCTCAACGATAAGATCCAGGTTTTCAGGTTGGTTTTTTTTTTTTTCCTATTTGTGCTGGAAAGCTCCTAGCTGTTTTTTGCTTTAGACTCAAAGATATTCATGCTGAAGGGTTCAGCCATTTCCACAAATGAGGTTACAGAAAACTATAAACAAAGTTGTTTTGTTGAGAAAAGAGAAAAGCTGAGGTTGTTTAAGTTTTGCCACACTGGCTAAGAGTGTGCCCTTTGATACACCTATGAAAATACAGCCAAATTTAGCCAAATTATAAGTGTCTGAAAAGCTATGGCTTGCATATAATCAGTGAGTCTTTGCTAGAGTCTGGCAGCTCCAAGGGTGGAAGCGTACTGTAAAAAGCCAGTGATTCTCATAACTAAGGTAGTGGTATATATTTTTCGTGTGATCAGTAAAATGTTTGATGCTGAATGTAATGAGAGGTCCAATCCTGTACTCTTTGACACCTGAGATACATGATGTCAATAGCTCTTCTAGCCTTGTGGGTCTAACCTGGCATCTGCTGCTAGGGCAAATGTGCCCTCACCCCAGTGCAGGGCACTGCCGATGCAAGACGGTATCGAAAACAAGTTTAAAAAAAAACAAAAGAGAAGGCATCTGCTGCTATTTTTAGAAACATTTTTCAGATTATCCTAAAATTATAGAAAAAGTGCAAGTAACACAATATTTTAGCAATATTCTCACAAATAGTGTCTTCCTAATCATGTTTGCTCTTTCCATTACCTGTGTGTAGCTAAAACACAATACAGAATGAGAAGAACCGTGGAAGAATGAAGAGATCAAGAAATGTGAATTAGAAATTTGTATCCTTTGTTGCACAGCATGGGCATGTCCTTTTACCCGTAAGCATGAAAAATGCTTAATAATCCATATGGTCTTGATTCAGGAGAGAAGCATGGGTATTCAAAGAATCCCTTAAACATGTTTCAAATGTAGTTTGCTTCTCATTCACAATTTGCTTGGGTTACCGTGTGGTGAACCATGTCGGTCCTTAATGGAGTTCCCCCCTGAACTGGGTGCCATGCTGCTAAAAGAGGTTATCCCAGGTATCATATAGACAAAGGAGACGTGCTGGAGCAAGGAAAGCTCATCAGCCTAGAGCTGGGATGAGGTTGCGAGCCTATGGAACCACAATTTCTGGAAGATGCTCCAGCACACCTGCCTGCTGCCCAGAATCACTCTGCATGGGAAAGCACAGCAGAAACCGTGGTAATGTTCAGGTGTGGTACGGCAAGAACAGGATGAATGCTCTGACGTCTACTGTGGCTGGTGAACTATTAACACCCTAACAGGCTGGTTCTCTTACAGGTAATTACGTGATTATATAAAGGTCATGACTTATAAATTGTCATGGACTGCTGGCCAACTGGTTAAAAAAAAAGCCATGCCATTTGCTTTTATGGTTATATTAATCTCAAACTGCAGCTTTCCTACACTGTCTTCATTCTCTTCTCCATTCTGATAAATCACGTCTATTATTTTTTCTGTATCATGAATTTATGTTGCAACATAATATGCTCCCACAGTGCATTTGTTTCAGGAGAACCAAGATGTTCCGAGATGCCTTTGTGCCCAGACCCCAAATAACTCTTTCTAGCGAAGGGTAAGAAAATGCTGGAGTACCAGAAAGCCTCTGGCTTTGTCTCCCATTTTCTCTCTCTGGGGCCAGCAGGAGCAGCAAACCGAGCTCTTTGGGCCCTTCCATCGGCTTCCAGTGCTCAACCCACCCCTTCCTGGGGCCGCCTCTCCCCCGCGGCAGGGATGCCTCTGCCTCTCCCCCTGTTCAGCTGAGCGGCTTGGGTAGGCTGAGTTAATGGGCTACCACCATTCACCTTCGATATCACTTTACAAGACCTGTACTGATCTGGCTTCTGCCCCACTCCTGACATGCATTTGCAGGCATTTTTTGCATTTGCTTAAAAATTCCAGCCCTGCAACGATGATAGTTTGAAGCCTACGAGTTTGTTTTCTTCCTTACAGCACCTTTTAGTTAGAATTCAGCGTAAAGTTAGCTGACCTGAAAGGAGACCACACCAATAATGCTGTGATATAGCCGTGCTGCTAGCATCAGGCTTTTTCAGCGCCGAGCTGTACAGCTGGGCACAATGCTCACTTTGAAATCCCACACCACATACGTGATGGCTTTCATTAAAAATATTATCTGGTGATGATGGTGCTATGGAAAGAACACTCTCACAGGCACACTTACAGACCTGGGCTAGGGAGGGAGGAGACCAAGGCATTTTTTTCATTTTCATTACTGGTTGTAATCTATAGGGGAATGACTGATTAGGTTGCACTGACTATGAGATAAAACCTGGAGTTTAGAGTCTTATAGGCGCTACCATGTCATACATGTGAAAATGGGCACATATAAGGAGTACAGACTTAAGAACAGGGTTATACAAATGCTGTCCCCATCAGCAATTAATCAAGAATGTTCAAGGGACAGTTATTTCTGACGTGTAACACAGTTCGTAATCTTCATACAAGGAAACAAGGTTTAGAGAAGCAGTTTCCAGATGCATTAATCAATTGCTACTTGAAATACTCCATGCCAAATCAAAGAATAAGAGATGCTACTCTTGCCTTAATCCTAACATGCCAGTATGTTCAACACGTAACTTTCGTGAGTGAGCAAAGATCAAACTTACTGAGAAAGCGAGAACTGTAGCCAAAACTAACACAAAGGCGTAACTTCCAGAGAAAACATTTTAAAATATAATGAGAGAGATGGGAAACTAAACATGAAAATCAACATGGGGAAATTAAGCCCTTCAGACTTAGCCTGTGTACTTCAGTTTACTGATGACCACAATCAAAATGAAGGCAAATAGAAAAAGAATCAGATGAGAAAGTAAAAACAAAGCACGTAAATTGGGAGATACAGGAGGAAGACTGCAGCGAAGCAAAAAGCAGTAGCCTCATGCAAACTTCCATTTTCTCTACTTTTAATCTGGATTTATACCAAAAGATTAAATTTAGTCTTTGCTTTGAGGTTAGAAATAAGAGCCACAAAGAGTTTCTCAGTTGCTTTCTTGGTGAGTGACTGAGTCTCACTCTGCCTTTACAGGGGTTACTGGATGCACAGTTTGCACACAACCAGTTAGCAAAAGGGCTACGGACTGGGAGAGAGGATCAGGCAGGAAGCATCAGGCTGCCAAACAAACATTCTGTCTAGGTTATAATTTTTTGGAGTATATATTGTGTTGCTTGCAGGCGTGAAGATTAGTATCAGAAAAGAAGTGCCACTCTCAAGGAGATTTTCCAAAGGTCAGACCACGCTTTTTCAGCATACGATGCTCCTGATTTGCTAGGAGAGAGCAGCGACTTGCTACAAAGTGAAGCAAGCGCAGCAGCCCGGGAGTACCACAAGAGAGACCTCTGTATTCATATGGATCTGTACCTGTATCTACAGTTAGATTACAGTTTTTAAAATAGAAATGAAATATTTATCTGTAAAGGAACTTTAGAAGATATATCAATAACGTTATGATCTCTACAGAGGAATATACGCAATTCATCAACCATGTTGAATCATACGCTACAGAAATAGTGCTTTTCTTCGGTGCTGTCACATGTTCTGGAGACATCTTACTTGTTCTGTTTCCCAGCGTTGCCATATACTGACCTACTCGGCATCTGCGTGTGCTGCTGTCAAAAGCATGTTTACTCCCACCACGGCACTGGGATTTATATCTGACATATGTTCCTCTTCTTCCCATACTCCAGCACTTAAACTCCAGATTCATTCTTTTCCTGCTCTTTAAAAAAAAGGGACATATTTCTAGTGTGACCTCATTTTTGCGAAGCTTTATTATTTGTGTGCATTGGCTGCATTATTTATGTCTGAAGGCTGTTAGCATAGCAGAGACTTCATCTCTTCTCTTCTTTGCATCTTACTGGTCCTTTCTCTCTCCAGGCTGCAGCATGTATACGCTCCACTTCTGGGGATGCCACAACCCTACAGCACCAAGCAAGGGCAATTCTCCTCTTCTCCAAGGCTTGTTCTAAAGCAAGAGGAGACAGATTTAATCCACAGCTGTGTCAGCCTGTCCATCTAAACATGTGAAAGACCAGCCTGGTTTGAGAGGGCGATAAACATCAGGTTGTTTGAATTGGCAGTTTTGATTGATGTCCTGTGACTCCAAAGATCATACAATCTGAATTTCTGGGGTTTTTAGGTATCCTATTATTTTCTCCCTATGGCATTGTGGAGGGAGTTGTTTCCAATTTTTCTTTACATATTTTGGCGGGTGAAAGTGAGTGCGTGTACAACTAATTTAGAAACGGCACCGCTGGTGGTTACCTCGGTTGCAATTCTGCACCGGGTCTGCTTCCCGCATCATGGACCAGCTCCTCCGTAAATCCAGGAGGCAGTGAGGCTGCAGGGTGGAAGGAAGGGTTGCTAACTGCCGCTGTGCTGGAAGCTGGCTAGCTCGTCTGCGGAGGCAGCGGTGCAGGCACGAAGCATATGGGAACTCCAGGAGGAGTCCGGGTTTGCCTCGAGGGCTGTAGAGTGAATGAGTTTAGATTGTATATGAAAATGTTAAACCTGTTCAGTCGGTTCCCTTGCCATGAGCAGGATCCTGGGGCTTTGGAACCAGAAGGACAATTGCCTCATTCATTTCCTAAGGTTAGTTTGTTTAAAAAAAAAAAAAAAAAAAAAAAAAAAAAAAAAAAAGACTATTTGTAGCATGAACCTTCTGATTTCATGATCGGGTGCATAAATTGGATGACTTGGGTAGCTGGAAATTCAGTGGTGTTGCTAATGCAGCTAGCTACTGACTTAGCTCCAGCTGTGACCTTGATTTGATAATTTTTTTATGTAACAAAGTCTACAGAGATGGAGTTTTCTTTTCAAACATGCAGCTAAGGTCAGAAATAAAATAAAAAAATACGGGTAGTTTAGCCAAGATATTTGAAAACCACTCGGCTTTTCACTATAATTTAAAACCTTTGCGTCCTGCACTAGTGAATCTAATAAAAAAAACATAAAATGTAATACGAAAATGACTAGTGCTAAGAGCGAATTTGGCTCAGTTTTGCTTCTCTCTCTCTCGGGCCCAGGGAAAATATTCCAACAGAAGTCCAAAAGCTTCAGCATGATGAAAAGAAAATTCCTTGTCTTTCAGGTAGCAAATGCTGCTTCAGCAACAGAAATACAAGATACAGATTACGGCAGCTTTGAGAGGCGTTGTTTTGGTTTAGATTGCTTTTGCTAAACCAGAAGTCCTCCTCCGGAAAACTGAAAAAAATATATTATTTTAGACCCGTAACTACCTAAATGAACAAAAGCCAAGGATAAACTGATACGGCTTTTGCATAGTAAAAATTAAATTTCATTTATTAAAACCAAATGAAAGAGAGTTTTGCTGACGTTCCTTCCAAGAACAGCGGCAGGTAAAACCTGACCCTGAGAGATGCCAGCGGATGCTGCCCGCGGTTTTGGGTCTGACCCAGCTCCCACTCTCGATAAAGTGGGACGGGGCATCGCTGCTGGCACTCAGCGCCTGGGAGAAGTCAAAAAATCAACCGTTAAAGCAGATAGAAACCACATTTCAAGAAAACAGAATGTGATTATAGAAAATAATATGTCGCTGTATTAGTTCTTGGATGAATTGTTAACTCGTGGAATTTACTACTGTGGGACACGAGTGACTCTGGTAGGACCCTGTTGAAAAAATTAACTAGTCAGGTGGGTATTGAAGCCATCTTGTCACTACAGGTCAGATTTATTTAAAAATTATATACACCTGCAGGGTTTTGACATGAAGTGTTAATTAACAAAGAGTAAATCTAGAGGGTATGTATTTCTATGTGCCTACTATTTGGCTTCTTGGGCTCGCTGATTGCTGGGCAGGAACCGCTGCCGGGTGCCGCATAAAGGCACTCTTGCTTTCATTTGGCAAATTTTATTCCCGTATACACGTTTTCCTAATACGACCCAATGTGCATGCAAGGCTTCTGGCGTGTTCCTAATGAGGTGCATGACGAGGAGGGAAGGTGTAAGGTGTGAGGAAGACGAGGGATTGAGAAAGATGCTGCTATGTATCACCCGCTGCAGGGGAAGAGGCTTCCAGGGCCGCCAGGGTGAGGAGCAGAGGTTGTGGAAGGGGGTTTCTCTGCATCGCCCCTACCCCGGCTTTGATCCTACCCCAGCGCTTCGTCTCCCAAAGGGGATGTTTCTCCAGGGGTCTCGGCTTGTTATCTGCTCCCCGTGCCGCTCTT
>NW_009223645.1:13105-19134 GCF_000690835.1 Fulmarus glacialis | reverse complement strand
GTGGCTTAGCAATTTCATCTGCCAGTTCCTTCAGGACCCACCAATGGATCTCATCGGGTCCCATGGACTTGTGCACCTTCAGGTTCCTTAGATGGTCTCCAACCTGATCTTCTCCTGCAGTGGGCGGCTCTTCATTCTTCCAGTCCCCACCTTTGCCTTCTGCAGCTTGGGTGGTGAGGCTCGAGCACTTGCCGGTGAAGACTGATGCAAAAAAGTCCTTGAGTACCTCCTCCTTCTCCATATCCCAGGTTACCACGTCTCCCATTTTGTTCCGGAGAGGGCCCACATTTTCCCTAGTCTTCCTTTTATCCCCGACATACCTATAGAAGTTTTTCTTGTTGCCCTTGATGTCCCTGGCCAGATTTAATTCTGTCAGGGCTTTAGCTTTCCTAACCTGATCTCTGGCTGCTCAGACAATTTCTCTGCATTCCTCCCAAGCTACCTTGTCCTTGCTTCCACCCCCTGTAGGCTTCCTTTTTGTTTCTGAGTGTATCCAGGAGCTCCTTGTTCACCCATGCAGGCCTCCTGGCGTTTTTGCCTGATTTCCTCTTTGTTGGGATGCATCGCTCCTGAGCTTGGAGGAGGTGATCCTTGAATATTAACCATCTTTCTTGGGCCTCTCTTCCCTTCAAGGCTTTGTCCCATGGCACTCTACCAAGCAGATCCCTGAAGAGGCCAAGGTCTGCTCTCCTGAAGCCCAGGGTAGTGAGCTTGCTGTGCGCCCTCCTCGGTGCCCTAAGGATCTTGAACTCCACCGTTTCATGGTCACTGCAGCCAAGGCTGCCCTTGAGCTTCACATTCTCCACCAGCCTCTCCTTGTTGGTGAGACAAGATCCAGCATAGCACCTCTCCTTGTTGGCTTCTCTACCACTTGGAGGAGGAAGTTATCATCGACACATTCCAGGAACCTTCCAGATTTATTATGCCCTGCCTTGTTGTCCCTCCAACAGATATTGGGGTGGTTGAAGTCCCAAGGGAGCAGAGAGTTGTTGTTGATGGGGTGATGGTTGCACATACTGTTCACTGCAAGGAGCAGCTCACTCTTCAGTTTAAACAGTGTAAATGTTCAGTTTAAATCCGGCTTTTCACTGCTGCCTATTTCATGGCAGGCTTTTTCCTGCTGGCATCAGCACCCAGGAACACTGTAGGATGGACACAGCCTTGAGTTTATCTCAATCTTTGCCATAAGCACTGTCAAGCATAAGAAGCTTGGCCACACCGACTTTCCCAGCTGAGTACTTAGAATCATAGGATGGTTTGGGTTGGAAGGGACCTTCAAAGATCATCCAGTCCAACCCCCTGCCCTGTGCAAGGACATCTTTCACTAGATCAGGTTGCTCAAAGCCTTGTCCAACCTGACCTTGAACACTTCCAGGGATACTTGTGTGCTTATGTTGGTGTTCTCTGTAGGTGTTTCTTGGTAGCCAGAAGCAGCAGTGGGGGCCAGCATACCCCACTGTGCTCTTTACTGCTAGCCAGTGAGCAATACATCTTCTTGTGCATTGGAGCATTCTACTTCCATGTATGAGCAGTGCAGGACCTAAACCCCATACAGACTCTGGCCTCACTAGTGGCAACAGACCTTGACAAGAGCAGTCTAGCTCAAAGAACAAAATGGGGGTCTGGTGCGGAGCCCTGCAGAATGCCATTTTGTTTTGGGAGAGCAATTGCTCAATAAAAGGAATCGTGGTTCATGTGATGAGGATGTATTGGGGCTTGCCTTCGACCAGCACCTGAGCACCCTAGCGGTACAACTCAACGTTTTTCTTTTTTTTTTTTTGTATTCCTTCTTCATCAGAGACTCTTTAGGAGTTCTTTTGGGGCCAGCATTTTCAGGTTAAGTTCTGCTGTTGGACTCTTCTGTCACATCCTGACCGCTGTGTATTTTCTTACAGATTGCTGTATCTCCAGGCAGCAGCGTCAGTTCCCTGACTGCAGTCACAGCCATGAGCAGCACTTCTGTCACAGATGCCTCTATGCCCAGGTAAATAGCGCATGTATTAAATAATATATCTGCAGCTGAACTGATATGGTGGTACAGAGCTGTAGTGTATCTTGTAGGAGAGGAGATTGTAACCAGAGTTAGAAACTGGCCTGAGTCCCAACGTCCCTATATGGGCAACTGTTTGCATCTCTGATGAAGCTTGGCGCATGCCTGTTGTCATCCAAGGGGCCAACAATAGTGTTTCATTTGTGCCTCATAGGGATTCTCTTATTGCATCTCAGTTTTGTTGCTTTACATGCTTCTCCCAAAGGGCTGTCGTTGTTTACAGGTAAGAGAACACTGCAGCCACCAAGGACAGGTAGATAATTGGGACTGTTAGGAAAATCTTACTAGTGTCGTGGTGGGTTGGGCTGCAGGCGAAAACTTCGCTTCTGGGGGCTGAGAAAAGGACAAAGACCTGTCCCGTAGTGTCCTGTTTCTCTCTAAACTCTGTTTTTTTCTTTTTTGTTTCCACCTGGTATCTCTTTGGGCTTTATGGGGACAAGGAGATGCAGGTGCTAGTTGACAGGGAGTAGCTGACCACGGTGGAAAGGGCAAGGGCTTGGAGGACACTAGTGAAGTTTGGGATGGGCTCCTCCATTGACCTATGGATTCCATCTCCTCACATTGTGTGTTTGATGCAGATCTGTATCATCAGGTTGGCTTGCTTGATTTATTCATGTCTCTGTTTTCTGCAGGCCATCAGAAGACTTGACTGTGAGCCCCAAGATGCAGCTGGACACCAGCCTCACGCTGAGTAGCAGTAGCAGCAGTCTCCAGACTAGTCCTAGGAGCCATTCAGTTCTTATCCCAGGCCTTCCTGACAAGCTAACACCAAAGGCACCTGTTCCAGTAAGGCTCCAAATGCTGCTCCCTTCCTTCTCCTCGTGAGCAAGAGACCCCTCTCTTTAGGCCTATACAAGCTGAAATTAGAGTTATTTGGATATTAGCAGGGCCAGCATCTGCCCTTTGGAAAACACAGCTGCTGGCACAGATCTGCAGCCAGGTTTCCCTGTGTTAATGGAACTTGACCTTGTGTCGGAAAACTAGAGACAGCTCTAGCTTGTGCTGTCACTATCGCAATGGCTGGACATGGTCAGCCTTTGTGTTAGGAGACTCTGCTACCTGGAAAGGTTTATTCCTCCTTGTTGGTCTGATGGGTCTGAAACAATCATTTCCTAAATTTTTCTTTCCAGGTGTGATGTAAAACAGATTATGACCAAAGCTTGAAATTGAAAAAAGTTTTCAGTCCAGGAGATATTCAGTGTTAAAACTAACTTTTCTCCTCAAAGAGAAGGGATCCTGGAGCAGAGCAGGGAGGTAGAACTGGCATTACATTTTCTTTTGGAAGTGTGTTCAAACTAGCATTGTGTTGTTAGCCCAGCTGAGAGTCCATTACAAGTCTTGGGGCCCTTCTTCTGCTGAACAGAGTGGGAGCTCAGGGATCACATGAGGAAAGGATACAGCTGGCTGGTTGGTGTAAGGTACCAGGGGTTCTTGGGGTGTCTCCACATTACCCTGAAGACTCTTGTTTGATTTTTGTGTTCAGGTCGCACCAGGAAACCCCTCTCTAGCACTGGAACTGCAGGAGGTGGAGCCCTTGGTGGTGCCCCAGGCTTCTCCAACCCGCGAGCGCTCGCCAGACGTCATTTCCTCTGCTTCCACAGCCATGTCCCAAGATATCCCAGAGATTGCTTCTGAGACCTTGCAACGCAGCTTTGCGGCAGCTCCGTCTGGGCTCCCTGCGGAGGTGCTGGAGCCCAGTCATCACGCAGACAGTATGGCATCCGCTGCCTCAGCCTTGCATTTGCTGTCTCCGAGGAACCGGCACAATTCAGAGCACAGCCACCACTCTTTGGACATGCCTCCAGTGGAGGTGGACAGACTGAATGCTCCATCATTACTGGAGACTGCTTTAACTCAGGAAAATGCATCTTCTGACAGTGTTGTGAGTCAGCCATGGCCAGCAGCTCCTGACATAACCAGAGAAACCAGGAACAGCATGGCAGACAGGTAATCACTTGGGTTTGTCTTGCCCTTGCTTAGGGCAATTTCTTTGCACTTGCCAAATTGCTAGCTTGGCGAAAAGCTCTTATGTTGTGATTAAACCAGAGCAGTTCTCCATCCCTCCTTTCCTTGAAGGATCTGATGATTCAACCTTCCTGTGTGCTTGGTCTGTGTATGCTGTGTCCTGAACTGTGCTGTGTCCTAGAACACCAGCTCTAACAATTTGTGCTCTCTAATACCCCTTGCAGCATAAAGGATCTCTGTTAAGAAAGTGAAAAGTCTACTTTATTGGCCTTCATGTTCACCTGGGAATGGAGACTTGAGATGGGATTTTTTTTTTTGTACTCTGGAAATAAAACCAGTAAAAGCTGAATTCTTCCTGCATGTTTTTGTTGAATCAATTAGCACATAACTGACAGGTTTGATTATAGGTTAATTGTGTATCTTTCTTCTAGTCTTTCTTCTAGGATTGGCTCTGTGCAGCTAGCATTATAAATAAAGTACTTTAAAAGTCAGAAAATAAATGGCAATGTCTCTCTGGAGCAGGCATGCAGAATGGGCAACATCACATACGCTTGCTTACCAGGAGAAAACTATTACACTGGAGCAGTGCTAGGATTCGTCACAGAATTAGTGTCCCTGCCTTGTAGGGGACGGGAACAGCGAGATGCATCTGGCAACTCCAGAGTCTGCCTAGGCCAGGGCTGCATGCACCATGAGAGCCTGCAAACACCTTCCTTTTCAACAGCACTAGCAGGCTGAGAGTGTCGGTGTTGTCCCTCAAACGATGCAGGGCTGTTCCCTCCCATCAGAATTGGAAGAGAAAGGCCTCACCTTGTGCCTTCACACCTGAGGATGCTGCTTCAGGAAACGGCCTCAATTCTGAAGGCTCTGGGGAGGGCACTGAGGCTGTTTCTCTACGCAGTGTTTTTGCTTTTACTCACAATTTGAAGTTGAGAAAATACTTTTATAGGAGTTTGCAACTCCCCTCAATCCCATTCTGTCTTTGAATTCTTCAGGACTTCTCATATCAGAGTATTACATCAGATATTTCTGGATCTGAGATATTTCACTTGCACATCAATATACATTTTTTTTTTTTGACATTCCATCTCAGTCAAGCCATCAACCTACACGAAAGTTACAAGTGCTTACTTCTGTTTCAAGATCTTCCTGCGCGCAGAATTCAAAGAGACCTAATTTATGGTTTAGGAGCATGTGTAATTTGCTTTCAGAACCTTTATGAAACTCAGACTGGATTCACTTGCAATTCAGTTCTGTCTGGTAGAGCTGACCCATCAAATTGGTACACTTCCCTCTGTGTACTCCTCAGACACTTGGAAGAACTGAGAAGCACTGGTGATTTTTGCCCCAGTGATCAGTATTCCTTATGCAAAAACAAACCCAAGATGATGCTAGTACTGCCCATTTTGAGTAGTGGCTTACCTGTCTTGCATGGGTGTCTGTTGGGAGATTGTCCTTGATTAGTGCCTGAAGCATAGCTGAGCTGCTTCTCCCTTCTTAAGGCCTCCAGAAAAATGCATGGAGGAATTTAAGTGTTTAGTACCTCTAAACAACACTTGCCGCTCTCTGAATCTGTGCAGATAGGGGTGGGGTGTTCGTGTGTTTGTTTTAGACCTTCTATCAGGATCTGCCATGAGAAGTGGAGTGAGCAAATACCCAAGCTGAAAGAGACTTTCGTGATGGTATTTTCTTTTTTTTTTTTTTCCTCTAGCCCAAGGGATGAGGTTGAAGAAAAGCACAAGAGCTCTTCCTATCATCGACACAGCTACCATCTGCTGCAGCATGACAGCCAGGATGCTAGTGCAGAACAAAGGTACCAGAGTGCTCAGCCCCCTCTCTCGCCCTGCATGGACTCAGTTCAGGCTGCATTCGTGCTTCTGTCCCCAGCAAGCCTTCACGTGTGGGGTGAATGTCTTTGCTTTGTCTCCTGACTTAATGTGTGTATGCAGTCCAGCTTCCGTAATGTTCTGATGACTTCAGCTGATCACGAGATTGGCCTCTGGGCATTGTCCAA
>NW_009223645.1:0-13074 GCF_000690835.1 Fulmarus glacialis | reverse complement strand
GGAAGGAAAGGTTTGACGGTGCCGCTCCTAAGAGCGTGGACCAAGCTTGGTTTAATTAGCAGTGAAAACCTATTAAGGGATCAGTTTCCAAATACTGTGGCTTAGATAAGGTAACGAGGGTATCTCAGGAGTTAGTTTCTTGTTTTTGACATCTTTGCTCCCTCACGAGCCACCCCAAAGCTGCATGGGCACATTCTGTGTGCCTGGCAAGCTCAGCCATGTTTGGCAGCTGAGGGTTCATTCATAATCCTTAAATTCAGACTGAAGCGTGCAGCCTGTATTGGATGGCTGGTCAGCAGCTGAAAGACTCCAAGGTACCGAGGATCACATACTTCCTAGGCTCAACCTGATTCTCCTCTGTTCCTGCAATAATCGCTGCGTTAAGTACTTTCTGTCTGTAAAGCGGTAAGGATATGCTATGCTTGGGTTCCCTGTTGGGTCAGCGTCACATCCTAGGGCTTACGTGCTGGTGTGCGCACCCAGCAAGAGCAGACATCATTCCACCACACTGCCTGAACCACAGTTGTCCCTAATGCAGAGACCCTTCAAGTCTTGTTATGCAGCACTCGAGCTCAGCCTGAGCAGACCTGGATCAAAACAGAGCAGCACGTGCTGAGCTCTTTAGAGGTCTCTATGTTAAACGTGAAGGTGGTGGGCATCCTTAGCTGTGTGACTCTGGCCGTGTGTGGATGAAGAGCAGAGTGTGAATCCCCTCCTCTTAGTGAAGGCTAACGCTGTCCAGTATTGCAAGTGATGTCCTTTCCCCTGCTGTTCCTTCATAGTGACCATGATGATGAAGTTGCAAGCTTGGCTTCTACATCAGGTGGATTTGGTGCCAAAGCGTCTACGCAGAGGCTGCCTGTGAAGGACTGGAAAGCCAAGGCATCCCCTCGGGCTTCCCCAAAGCTAAAGCGGAAGGGCAAGAAAGATGACGGGTACGCTGGGCTTGCCAGAATACAGGTGGCTGTGGGACCAGCTGTGCAGGGCCACAACCTGATGTAGCCATTAGCAGTGAGACTAGGGTCTGAGGCTGAGCAGTGGCCAAGTGCTCCCAACCCTCACCCCATTTTGCAAATGGTAGTAACCTCACAAAAAGTGTCGCTGGTTACACTGACTGCCGCTCAGGGGTGTGGGAGTAGGTTCTGCACTACCTTTCCAGCTGGGACTCAAAATCCAAAATAGAGCCTGGGCTTCAGAAGACTGTGTGGGAGGTAAATTGCACATTGGGGGGGGACACTGGATCCATTTGCCAGTTTCAGTGAAGGCTTCATTGGAACTGTGACACTAGGAGTGTAGCTTAACGTGGCCTCCATTTCTGGTTGGCTTTTGAACGCTGGCACAGTGCCCTTGTTCAACAATAATTATCGTTTGTTACCTGCTTGCTGCTTTTGTGTGTTTCTAAACGTGCCCATATGAATGTCTTGTAAGTGAAAATTGATGACTGGAAAGGTCTGCCCATGGCAAATTAGACCAACCTGTCTGCATTAATGTGAGGAGAGGAGCACAGCTTCTGCACGGGGCTCTCTCCTCTTCTTGTGTTCCCATAGCTCTGTGATTTGGATCTCTGGCTGTGCAGATTACAACAAAGATGGACTATGGCATTAAGTTCCTGGCTGTGGTCCTGTACTGTGACACCCAGAAGCTCTTAGCCTCAGAAATGCCTTTCATTTTTCCTGCCTCAGTCCTTTTAAAGTTGCTGAATGGATGCTGTCTGGGAACAACAAATGTTTACTTTCCTTCTGGTAGCATTTGAATATTCATAGATTTGTGACTCTGATGGAGGCATGCAATATTAGTGGATCAGTTCAGTGTTTTTCTTTATTCTGCTATATGTGCTGGAGTGCATCACTAGTGTCTTCACCTGGAGAGCTGGAATCATTCTGGATGATTTGAAGCTCATTAATTCTATATTTAACAAATGGATACTTGGTTTTTCTTTGTAAAATATCAGGAAAACTTCAAAAGCTGTTTGGCAAAGCCTTCCCTGGCTTTGAATTTGGACAAAACTGAAAAATAGTGTGCATTGTTCTTTGTAACAGTCCTCATTAAGACTTTGTTCAAATCTCCTCCCTGCGAAGGGACCAGTCTGTAAGGAACTTCAGGGCCTGTGGATAGTGCGAATGATGGAGTCACAGTGCTGTAAGGACTGGGATTTCATCACCTTCCCATTGCTCTTCATGTTATACTAGGCAAAACAGAAGTATGATCTGGAGTGTAAAATCTAAAGCAACCGTAAAACGTGTGATCTGTTTTGACAGAAGACTTGGATAATAAGAGTAGTTAATTGGCATAATTGGATTACTACTTTTTCTCTTTATTTCCAGGGATGTGAACCAGTCGCCAAGATCATCTAACAACCAGGTGAGTCAGACCTGCTCTGCAGTCCGTCCCAAGGGCATGATGCTTCAGCTCTATTTACTGTCTTACTAAAGACCTGAGAGAAAGTTCATCGCAGTTCCTTGAAGTACCACGGGCCTCTGCTGTAACCGAGCAGGCTGAGATGGGGCTGTGGTTGGGCTTGGCATTGCTCTGCTCTCTGACTTGCGCAGCAGAAAAGGAGCTGCTCAGTGCTATCCAGACTGATGGCTTCCTTCTCCCTTCTGCATATCAGTTTTCATTTCTGTGTTCTCACAAGCCCTATATCATCTAAGATGCTACCACTCATTTCCTCTTCCCTGCTGAGATGACTCGCATGCGTTGGCAGCAGGATAAGCTGTTCCCAGCAAAGTAAGGGCCACAGTGCGGCCGGCCTGTTAGAATTTCTTATCCCTGTTGATAGTACCTTCATATCTGGCAGAAAATGCTCTCAGTCGAGTTGCGTACACTTCTTAAACTGCCCTTGATGTGTGTGCCTCCTTTAGATATTTTGAGCAGGTAAAGAGACAACGAACTATAGATGTATACTTCTCCAGTTGTTTGGTTATTCATGAATAAGTGAAAGAGCTGAAAAAGTGCTCTAGGAAACCTCCTTCTTATTCTACTGATTGCACAGCTCTTTCATAGGTGTTTAAAGTCGTTATTTACATTTGGAGGCCTGAACACTCTCTCTCAGTACCTGGCCAAAAGTGAATAGGATCTGTTTTCTTTTAGATGCCAGAGCTTTGAAGGGGGTCTTGAATCTAAGCAGTTGATATTATAAGCAACCATTTATGAATCCCATGCAGGAGCTTCATGTACCTTGCTTTATCAGTTTATTTCTTATTTTCTTATTTATTGCCTTAGAAATAGGCATTAAGCTGGCTCTGTTTTCTGCTTTGTGTGTTACGCTTCAGTGCTAGGCACAGGGGTTGACTTAATACCTAGCAGAAAGCTTGACTGACCTCTGATCCTGTTGGAAATGAATGCTTGTCCTCTCCATGCATAGGTGACACCAGAGTTCCAGGATGAGCTGATGTGCATATTGAGGAGCCAACAGCGGGAGCTCTCTGAGCTGCGTCAGAACCAGATGGAGCTGCTGCAGAGACTCACGGATCACCTTGATGCCATTCAGAGCTCCCTTATGGGCCACGTGGAGAGGGTGATTGACTCCCAGCGGGAGCAGGAGCGTATCCTTGTTCGCAAATGTTGCATGGCAGATAAGGAGTGGAAGGCTGCGAGGCAGACTAGAGACATGAGGAAGGCTAAGAAAGTTCAAGGGTCTTGGTAGCGTGGGCCATAGGTGCAGTAAAATTGCCTGGCTGCAATATAACTATTTCAGTTTCTCTCAGTCCCTTTCTAAGGGCAAGAAACTCAGAAATAGAACGGAGAAGAACTGATACTTTCTCCATGCCACTAAATCTTTTAGTTAAGACCGTAAGTGCTGCAATGCTGGAGTAGACTAGAGGTGCACCTCGTACATTATCCTACATCAGGCAGTGGCCAGTTGCACAAGAGTAATTATGCGATTATCCTTTCCTTCCTTTCCTCCTTAAGGCAAGTCAGTACTTGCACCAGAAACAGCATCTGGCTGCCATACTGCATAGCTGAATATAGAATTATCTTGTCTGTACCCATATATACATCTGGTGGTCACATGTCCCTTCTGTGTTTTTTGCAAAGTGCTTTCTTTTGGTGTTTTCAAACCTGGTATCCAATTATTTTTATTGTATTGTGAATAGTCAGTTCCTGTATGTCTTTTGCTGCACTGAATTTGGTCGTGTTCCCCAAACTGAGCAGCTCTAGCCTGTTTCATGTCTGAAACCACTCTTAACTTCTATGACATGACAGTGATTTCTGTTTTCTCAATTAACTAGTCTTGGATTTTCCTTTTTGACCATCAGGCTGCTATTTTCATAGATAATTCAGATAGCTTTCTACTGAAGTTCGGCTTCTAGAGCTGTATTGTAACATTAGAATAATTTTTCCCTATCTGCACAACTTCATATCTGCACTGAATTTTGTCAGCAGCTGAATTGTCTCTTCACTGTTTATTTTGTTGCTGTGTTTTTTCGGTTTTGTTTTTTAAGATGCACATGCATCTCGGTGTTTGTGTGTTGGCTCCTTCAGAGAGCTTGATTGCTTCATGAGGTATGACTAGCTTTTATTGAGCCTGGATTTGCTCCCGTGCACTATATTGCTTATGTCCACCAATTCCATCCTGTAAAAACATTTTTACCAATTTGCTTTTTATGGATATCAGGCTTCTTGGTTTCTGTAGTGGTTTTGGCTGGGATGGAGTTAATTTTCTTCATAGCAGCTCGTATGGTGGTATGTTTTGGATTTGTGACCAAAACAATGTTGATAACACACTGATGTTTTTGCTGTTGCTAAACCCTATCAAGGCCTTCTCTGTTTCTCACACTGCTCCGCCAGCGAGTAGGCTGGGGGTGGGCAAGAAGTAGGGAGGGGACCCAGCTGGGACAGCTGACCCCAACTGACCAAAGGGATGTCCCATACCGTATGACGTTGTGCTCGGCAGTAAAAGCTGGGGGAAAGGAGGAAGAAGAGGGGACATTCAGAGTGATGGTGTTTGTCTTCCCAAGTCATCGTTACGCGTGATGGAGCCCTGCTTTCCTGGAGATGGCTGAGCACCTGCCCACCGATGGGAAGTAGTAAATGAATTCCTTGTTTTGCTTGGCTCGCATGTGCAGCTTTTGCTTTACCTATTGAACTGTCTCTACCTCAATCTGTGAGCTTTCTCACTTTTACCCTTCCTGTTCTCTCCCCCATCCTGCTGCAGAGGAGTGAGTGAGTGGCTGTGTGGGGCTGTGCTGCCCACGGGGGCAGCTGAGTTAACCCACAATATGTAGGGAACACTACTGTCAAGCTTCTTTTAGCTGTTTGGCTTTTCTACCATGCCTTCCAGAGCTCTTCTCTCACCCTGGTCATTTGTTTAAGAGCACCCTGTCGTTTACAGGAACACATCAGCGTGTTATTAGACCCCTCTTTTACCAGAGCTGCAAATTTGCTCTCGCTGAGCCTCTGGAGGTGAGGCTAGTGTCCATCTTTGTGGACAGGAGTGTTGAGGGTAGAGAGTTTGTGCTCCTTAACATGCATTCTCATTAGAGAGAAGACTAGACCGAGCGCTGACGGAAGGACAACAGCGCAATGGGCAGCTCCAGGAGCACCTGTCTCAGCAACTTTCTCAGTCCCTTTCCACTGCTGTGTGTAACCGTCTGGAGAGGACCATTCGTGAGGAGATGAAGAAGACCGTACCCCAGTGTGAGTGTTGCTGCCTAGGTTTTGAAGGTGGATCCCTACAGTTAGCCCCGTAGGGATTGAAAGCATGCTGCCTAAAAGTGTTGGCACTGTATGAAATAGGAGTTAGGTTACATGAAGACTAGTCATTGCGCTTTAAACTGTTGCAGGCCCCACTGTAATCTGAGGAGAGGAGTTGTGGTTTGGAAGGAGTATGAGGCTCCCAGAGGGGATGCCTTTCTAGAGAGCATGGTCTGACCTTCCATTATAATCCATAAAACTTCTGGAGTCTGTTCGGTGGAGGAAGGCAAAAGAGGCTAATGAGTTTGGAAATGTTGACTGAAGCAAACTTAAGCTTGTCTTTGCCCTTCCTTGATGCACTGGCACCATCCATGTAAGGAAATGTTCGAAGAAATGCTGGTAGGAAAGCCTTCTGCAGCCAATAGTGTCCACCATTCTGCTTGAAGCAGGGCTACCCACTATTCTAGATCAGGTCAGCTGTGACTTTGTTGGGGCAAGTCTTGAAAACCTTCAAGGTTGGAGATTCCACAGCCTCTCTGGTGATTTCCAGAGCTGTACTGCCTTCCTGGCAAAAAGTTTCTCCTAATGTCCAACCTTAGCTTCCCAAGCCAGAGCTTGTGACCATTGCCCCTCACTGCATCATATCCAAGCAGAGTTTGACTCCATTTTCTTTTTGGGGTTTTGAAGTGTGACTCTAGGGTTAAAGCTGTACTTCGACATGTTTGTGTTGTGCCTAGGTATTTCCAAGAGCATGGACCCTATTGCTGGCCAGCTAAGTAACACTATTGCTGCCAAGCTCACTGCTGTTGAGGGGACACTGAAAGAGAGTATCACCAAGCTAGTGAAGTCAAAGGTAAGGAGAACCAGACTGTAGCTTTTCCTGGGGACATTGAGTTGTCATCTGCCTGGGTAGTGACTCCTCATACCTCTTCCCCTCACCTGTATCTCTAGGTAAGGTCAGTTTAGCTGCCAGTGGTCAAAGCTCTTTCCTGGTCTCATCCGGAAGAGTGAGCTTGTTGTGAACTCCCCTGCCTGCTTTGCCTCATTAGCCCTTTCTTTCCTTTACCAAGTTGTTCATTTTCTACTCGAATAGAGAATTCTCACTACAGCTGTGTTTTTAGGGCCATCTCAATCAGCCAAATGGTGAAAGCTTGACTGGCTCTTCTGCTCTCCACTCTGTTCTCTGTCTGTATGTTATTTAGGGAGCAGAAGCTTGTTACTTACCTTGGCAGGGAATGGTGGATTGTGGGAGGGAAGCAGGGGAAGGGGACAGGAGCCGTGCCTGACTGTGCCACCTTCCCTTGCTCTACAGCTGAACTACAGGGAAATGGTGATGTTCTCAGGCAGCCCCTCAGCAACCAGATGCTCTGCCTGTCAAGTGATGGTGCAGCCTGGTCAGCAGAAAAAGCCGAGGGAATACGTGCTTCTGACACTGCGCTGTCCTTATCTGATGTGGGCGTGTGGCAGGGACCTACAGTGTTTGTTTAGTCTGCAGCAGGCTGTTGTTAATTTTCTGGAATCTCTTCTGTGTGTGCTTGTAAGAACCTTACAGATACTGTTGTGAGGGCAACGGCCGATACCCTGCAGGGTCCGATCCAGTCAGCTTACAGGGAAGCGTTCCAGAGTGTCGTGTTGCCAGCCTTCGAGAAGAGCTGCCAGTCCATGTTCCAGCAAATCAATGACACCTTCAAGCAGGGCACACAGGAATGTGAGTAGGTTTTCTTCTGAGTTTTCTCTGCACAGCGTATTTGCATTAGTGGCTGCCAAGTTGGTCTTTCCTTATGTCTTTGCCTTTCAGAGTTCCACTGGTGACTGTTTAACCTCTTAGCCCATCTGCATGCTCTATTTCACACTTGGGAGATAGAAGCAGAAGTGAGGAGGTTTTTGTGGGTGGTGCTATAAGAACAGAGATTCACCTCTGGTCTTTGTAGCCCATGCAGCGAAACCCTTGGCTCATTCTGTGAATCTGTGACTTCTTCTATTGAGTAGAAAAGCCCAGCTGTAGGATTACCCCGTTCTGACATCAGGAAGATAATGTATAGAGAGGGTAGCAGTCCTGCAGCTAGGCCCTCATCTCAGAGGGCTAATGGAGTTGGAGAAGGTTTAGAGAAGGGTACAGGGATGATCAGAGGTTAAATAGTGGCTGAACAATGTAGATAGACATGGTCAGGCTGGAAAAGAGAGAACTGTACTCTTAAGTAAGGAAAATTGTACACTGATGCACTGGAGGAGATCTTTCCTCTTCTCAGGCTTGGGATCCAGTTCCTTGGCCTCCTGGCAGGCCAGGCAGGTATTGCTGTGCAGAGCTGGTTTCTGAGGGAGCCTGAAGTTGGCTAGTGCTGGCACAGCGACTTCTGTTGTCCGTACATCTGCAGTTTCCAGCTGCTGTTTATTTTGCACCTTTCCTTTTCCTCACAAGTCTCCCACAAGTAAATAGAGCTTATATTCTTCTCCCTTTTGATTAGACCAGTTCATAAAATATTTTATAAAATACAGCTTTTTGATCTCTGTAGACATGAATTTTTTTTTTTTTTTTTTGTCAGAAATATTCCTCCTCTTTCTTCACTGGCATTGAACTCCATCACTAAATGCAGATCACAACTCACACTGTGTATGAAATAAAATACCCTGGCTCTCACCTTTATCTTGCCCTGAACAAACAGTGCCTGTAAAGGTCTGGCACAAGAGAACTCGTGGCTTTGTTGCTGTGTCATGTAATTCTGCATGATGGGGAGGCTGGAAGCAGGGTTTCTAGGTTAGTGTAACGCAGCCCAAAACAAGGCTTGTGCGTTCTCCCCTCTCTCCTGTGCTCGTACACTGGCTCAGTAATTGTTTCTGCTGGAGGACACGTAGAGCCTGGCAGCTGGATTTCTGCCTTGACCATCTCCACAGGTACCGATGGCACAAACGTCTTCCTCTCTCGTTGCAGATATCCAGCAGCTTGAGACTCACTTGAAGAACAAGAAGGTACGAGAACAGGAGGCCCGGGACCCGCTGCTGAATCAGCTTCGACAGCTCATCAGCACCTTCCAGAGCACCACCGAGCAGCTGGCTTCCACTGTTGCAGCCAGCGTCCATGCTGAGGTGCAGCATCAGCTGCATATTATCGTGGGCAAGTAAGTTGGCAGCTGGGCTTGTGGAGAGAGATGTCAGTGAGAGGTATACATGTGCATAACAAAAACCTCTCCCTGCTAGTTGTGGAACAAACTATTTGCCACCATAGGGCTGCTTGTTGGCTGTGTGCACAGTATGACAAAGCATGTGGGCTGGTGTAACTGTTGCCCTGTAAGGCACAAAAGGAAGACCATGGAAGGTTTCTAACAACCAGATGTATCGCTGCTGCGTGTGGGAGCTCAGGGCCTGCTTTTCACAGCATCCCATGTGCATGTTGGAGGACTGAAGGACCTAAGGCAGCCCAAAAGCACACTCAATTCTGACTAGCCTTCCTGTTCTGAAATGTTCTTCTGATCTTTTGAAGGCTTTTCTTCTTTACCCTGTGTCCTCAGGCGGACCAACAGTTTCTGCAGGCTACTCTGTCCTCCCAGCTCCTCTGCAGCAATTTGTGCCTGGCCATCCTGGTTTCAAGATGTGATCCTGGCAGTGCCTTCAGCATAGTCACACCATGAAGCTGGTGGCAGGCTGCCAGGCATTAAGACTGGCCGATGGTCACCTGTGGGGCAGAATGCCCCTGGCTACTTTAAGCAACTAGAACATATGTCAGAGATCATTGGGGTCTTCGATGCAGACCAGACTTGCCAGAAGGCTACCAGACTAAATTCTGGTCTCGTTGCACAGGCTGTGCTTGCTCCCAGGGAAGTCCTGCTACTCTACCTGTGCTAGAGCAGGTTTGATGCTTTGTACCCTTTGTAAGAGGGGAGGATCCAGCCCTTGGGGGGGAAAAGGTGTAACACACAGCAGTGGGGCCTGCACTGTGAACTGGTCTTGTGTGGAGAAGTCAGAGGCTCAGTGGAAGTGCGTTCTCGTTCTAAAGGTGTCATCTGCAGGCTAGGAAACTGCATCTAACAGATCTGATACGGAAAGCTGGGCCCATTCAGGGATGAACCTAGAGCTTAGTAGCCTTGCTTGTAAGCCAGAGACATTAAAGATTTAAAATGCTGTACAATAAGAGACTTAGTTCCCTGAAACATCACTTTCTCGCACAGAATCCCATCATCTTCCGCATGCACCCTGGGACGTGGTGGTGTTGGCCACAGAGCTACCTTGCGCAGCATGTTTCCGATGCCTGTGCCTCAGAGCAATTTGTATTAACCCTTTGGTAGCCACACTACAATAAGCAAGCAAGCCTGTGGATTCCCGCTGGTACAAGCTTTGTGCAATGTTGTCCCTCAGCTCTTCATTTTCAGAGATGCTTGTTTGTTGGGTTTTTTTTTTTTAGCATGCAGGAGTCTATTTTGGCCCAGGTGCAGAGAGTCATTAAAGGAGAAGTGAGCCTAGCTATGAAGGAGCAGCAAGCAGCTGTCACCTCCAGCATCGTCCAGGCAATGCGCTCGTTTTTTTTGGATTTCCAGTCTCAGCAAACTCACATCCTTCAGATGCTCCAGCAGGGACACCTCAACCAAGCTTTCCAGCAGGTAGATGGGCTTCCTGGTAGTGGGCATCGCTGCTTGTTTGGGGGATGGAGCGGGGGAAAAAGGGCTCCTTGAGCTGGGGACGTAATCCCACGACTCGTACAGGAGTTGCCTGAAAAGACCTGTGGCAGCAGACTGCTCAAGGGGCGCAGCTGAACTCTTATGTGGGTTGAGCCAGAGGCGTGCAAGTTCCATGATTTGGTGGCAGTTAAGTTCCTTCTTCCCTGCCCATGTCCTGTCAGGACAGTGTCGGCGCTCTGGTTTTTTTTGCCATCAGTGTTGGCATGTGGTGCACCCCCAAAGAGAGCAGCTTCATAAGCCTCTCCAGGCAGATCTACCAGCTGGGGCCTGACCTTGCCTTTGTCTTTGAATGTGTAGGCAGATCCATTTGAGCTCCTGCAGACAAACTCCTCTGGGAATAATAGCAGTGCTGTGCCAGTGGGCTGGCAGGGCATGCAAACGTGGCCCTGCTCCGTGCTGGTAACTGTAACCTGCTCCCCTCTGGTTGGGGTCTGTTCAGCTTGGAACAAACACAGGTGTCCTCTGAGCACAGACTGAGCCTAAGCGCGGTCCTGCTTGCAGGGTTTGCAGAGGATTCTACTTCCAGAGGAGGCTGGTGAGCCATTGAGCTGGCCCAAGGCAGAGGGCTGCCTCGTGCTCTGTCCTGTGTCCCTCACCTGCCTGTTGTTTCCTCTGCATTTCTAGCTGTGTCTTCCTTGCAGGCTCTAACAGCAGCTGATCTCAACCTGGTCCTGTATGTCTGTGAGACTGTGGATACTCAGCAAGTATTCGGGCAGCATCCATGCCCGCTGTCCCAGCCTGTGCTGCTCTCTCTCATTCAGCAGCTCTCCTCGGATTTGGGTACTCGTACGGAACTGAAGTTGAAGTGAGTATGATCAGAGCACCGGGTCTGAACCTATGCAGACCTGTTCCTGGCTCTGGCTTTAAATTCACTGCCTGGAAGCGAAATGTGGTGCTTCGAACGAAGGTTGGAGCTTCTGTAGCCTGTTACCGGCATGCAAATAACGAGTAATGACTTGGAAAGAGTTGTAGGCATTGCCATGGAAAACTTTGCTGCCCAGAGGTAGTAGTAGAAGGGGTACCCAGCTGTAGGTGCTGTTACCTCCTGGATTATAGTCTGTAAATATTATATGCCGTCTGCGCGGTGATCTCCTTTAACCAAGGAACAATTTCCCTGTGGAGGTAAAAGGAGGGATAGTGCCATGTTTCCTCGATAGCTTAATATCCAGAGCAACTTTGCTCTGTCTTCAATTCTTAACCCGTCGCTGGACTTTGTATCAGCAGTTTCTTGTCGTGACTGCCAGACAGGCTCAGTGGGAGGTGGCAGCAGGACTTACTGGAACTGATGTCTGTTAGATGTTCTAAGCAAAGCTCGTGTGACAAAATAGTGACTGTGCTGATACTTGCCACAAACATTTTTAGTGAGTGAGTCAAAACCCTGTTATCTGTCCTAAAAAACTAACTTGTTAAGGTACCTGCAGGTTTTAACCATGGCTTGTATGGAAAAATGACTTAAATCAAGTTTTTAACTCAAGTTAACAATCGGGATGAAGCAAGCTAGAAAAACTGAAAAAGAAATTGAAGTTACAGATGAGCTGGTGATCAGAGTTAAAGTTGCTGCTGTTGAGTTCAGGCTGGTCTGTTAATGAAAGCCTTTTGCAGTGACCGCATTGCCTTACTCTCAGGCTGCAGTTTGAAAGTTTATGGCTCGTCTGAACTTCAGAATGGCTTGTTGGTAAAATTCTTGCTCTTCCCCCACCCCTTCCTGGATAGGCATATTGGAAGAAGACCTTAAATATATCCCTACATGAAATAAGCCTCACTGCTGAGGATTTTTACTGTCTAATAAGTGACTAATTCTGCTTATGCTAAAAAGGCATGAAAGAAAATATCTACAGAGCTGTGACCAGGCATGGCCTGTGGCCAAATGCCACCTCCAGCTCTGCTGGGAGTTCTAGCTTGCTCTTGTGCCTGGTTGGTTCAGGCAGCCAGGTTGTGTTGCACGTACTGCAGGCTGGAAAATACATAGGCTGCCCTTACATGTTAAGAAGGGATAGGTGGACTCTGCTGTGAGTCAGTAACATTTATTTTCTGATGGCTGAACGTACTGCACTGAGTTTTGGGTGGGTGGGGGAGCAGAATTGTGCATCTTCAGTGCTAAAATCAACGGAATCGGATTGGGATGGCACGTTGGTTTGGTTCTAACCCTGGTCTTTCTCCTTCAGTTACTTGGAGGAAGCAGTGATGCACCTGGACCGCGGTGACCCCATCACCCGAGACCACATGGGGTCAGTCATGAACCAGGTGCGGCAGAAGCTCTTCCAGTTCCTCCAGGTGGAACCCCACAACACGCTGAGCAAGCCTGCCCGTCGCCTCATGATCATGCTCCAGGGCCTGGTCACCCCCGGCATGACCTAGGAGGACCTACCTATCTTGTGGGCTGCTCCGTGGAAGCCCACCCAGCAGAACCAGTAGTTACTAACCACGTATGGCTTGTGTTAAGAGCTCTTGCCAGGAAATCTATCAACATGTGTGTGATGTCTCTAAGGCAAACGCCATCTGTGTATAGTCCCAAATAGTCACTGAACGCTCACTTGGCTTATTTTCCTAAATAGCCTCTTTTTGAGAGAATTAAATCTCTTCTTCACCTGCCCATCCGTCCCTGAGGCCTGGCTGGCAGTCCAAGGCGCATTCAGCAGAAGCCGGTGGATTTCCTACCCCTTTAGTTTGGAGTCTGCTGCCGTGAGCGGAGAAGGGAGGTCCACCCTGAGCCCCGAGCAAGGGGGCTGCTGGGGACACGTGCTCCTCGTTCACCAGAAACTAGTAC
>NW_009223644.1:0-23215 GCF_000690835.1 Fulmarus glacialis | reverse complement strand
CTGCCTGCTGGGTTAAACCACAACAGCTTCTCAGAACGGCCCAGAGCATTAGACCATTTGCTTTTAAAGGAAAATGGTTAATCCACACAGAAAGGAGGGACATATATAGCGAAGACTTGTCATCCCTAGTTCTAGATTTGGCCTTTATCAGTAGTGTGAACAGTGGGTGTAAACAAGCTTAAAAAGGGTGTGAGGTGTGCAACTGGCTCTATGGACAAGGAAAAGCTCATTGACCTCTCACTGTGATCTATTTTCACTGCCTAAAATTCATATGCATTAAATAATATGTCTTTTATACGAATAATTATTGTTCACTTGTAGTTGCCTGTTAGTTCACTAGTTGCCTGCTAGGCATTTCTCCAACACAGAGGAAGGCTCATGTTTTGTTCTGAGCAATACAGACCTGAAAAGACAGCGCTACGGAACCGGGCACCCAGCAAGGATGAAACACAGACATGATGCAGGGGCAGATGCAGCGCCCTTGGGAAAGCTGGAGGAAGCTGGAAAGCTAAGGTCACCATACGAGGCTCAGGAGGTACCTGGTTACCTGGCAGGGTGGGAAAGCTTCCAGGGATAAGCACACAGTCCCAGCAGTCTGAGAACTACTGCTGTGTCTGCTGCTCCAGGGACCAGTGGACAAGATGCCAGCGCTTGGCACGCACAGTGTGTTGAGAAGGCAGAGACAGACCTGAGCTTTGCAGTACCACCAGCTCCATGCAGGGGCAGTGGAAATGGAAAGGAAGAGTGTTAAGTCTCATTAGCCCTACTGGGCAATTCTGTGCCTGAAAGAAGTGTTAATTTAAATGGCTTGCTAATGATTTGGAATCAACTAGCAGAGATTTGGAGGCTTTGCAAAATCCATGTTCAAACACCAGTCCATTTCTTTCCACGGAGAGAGCTATTTTCAGCCCAGAGACTATGTGAAGGGATTTAAGTAGCCAAATTTGTATTCCGCATTGAAAAGATCCAATGAACTCTGCACTTCCAAAAATCAAGGCATTCCTTTTGAGGTGGATAAACAACACATTCAGAGCACTAACTTAACCTATGTCCCAAAGGCAAACTAAAGTAACAACCAAGCAGCAGGATGCTTAATCCCAGACCCAGCTGTTGGGCTTCCCTTTACCCCTGCAAGTCGTTAATTGCCCATTCTATAATTATTGCTACAGTCAGATGTATGATGTTTGTATATGCCTGTACAGTGACAGTGTACATGTACAGTACCGAGGTGGATGGGTCGAGGCTTTAGTTGTAAGAGCTGCAGGCAGAATATTCTCATGATGCTCAGATTATGAATTTACACCACCATTGCTGTGGAATCATCTGGTTGTGACAAGCCCATGTCAAACCGCTGCCTTGAGCTGGAAACTGCATTGGAAGATGCCCTTGGTCATCATATATGCCACATGTTTCAGAGAGTGCCGGATGGCAGCTCTCTTGTGCATCTCATGGGTAAAGTGTTTTGGTTTCTCACAGCGGTGTGGGATTTCTGCAAGCAGAATGGACCCATCGCATCTGCTCTCGAAAAGCTGCTCACAGGTTCTCCTACCATGTGGCCTGGATGACTGGCAGTCTGAGTGTGTTCAGTCCTGAAGGGAATGAGAACAAACATGGTTTTTCACATATTTTGGGTTTTTCCTATTTGTGGAGGGGGGTTATGAACTGCTGCAATCTGTGATGTAGAAGACATCTTAGCTTTGGTCTGTCCACCCAGGGTATGGGGGCATAATCATGGGGATGAATTTGAATGGCACAGTATAGCGAGACAGTTGGAGGATATTCCAGCATCTAACCCTACACTTGTAACAATCAATACATGTATATGTATGTGCATGGGTGTATGTACCTACAAATACAGGAATCATTTAACATCTCTTGATCGTGGCAAAAGAACCATAATGTGTTTGTAATCACATGATTATCCCCTCCATGCATGAGTCCTACCTCCAAAAGACATTGCATCCAGCCACCTAGCTCATGCAGTGGTTTTGCCTTCATTGTGGTTTTCGGGATCACTCATGCTGGGGCTGGTGCTGATTCTTCTGCTGGCACAGATGTTCTCAAAGAAGGTCTCCCATTTTGAGAGAGATTTGGTCTATCTGGCTAACCTTACAACGTATGAGATCATTATGCCTAACTCTAGGCAACCAGCTCACTACCTCCTTCTTAGCCTTTCCTCCTCTGTCTGTGTCTTCTTCAGGAATGAGAAAAATAAATTCAAATATCAGGTGGAACAATGTCTTCACGATGGTTTTATTGCTTGTTTTCAGCAGTGTCAACCACAGAGAAGAACCTCCTCTGAAGCAAGGAGATCAACCAAATACAAAGGAAAAAAAAAATAGCCAATTCATTGCATATGTACAGAGTCAGAACAAAATAAATAACATCGGGCAAAAGGCCATGAAACAAGGCAGAGATTTCACCTGTGCTGAGCAAGCAGGCCTGTTCTCACTGGCATGAAGAATACATCACAAGCACCTAGGTACATAAAAGTCCACAGAGACAGTGATTCTCTGTTCACAGCCAGTTTTCATAACTCTTTGCTGTCAAAGCCTATTTACAGGAGGGCAGAGCAGAGGTGCTTACAGTTTGAGTGAGAAGAGTCAGTTGGCACCAGCTACTGAACAACAGCTTGAGGTGTTTGAAACAGAGTCTGAAAAATGCACTTTTGAATTCAAAAGTGCCTTTCCGAACTTATCATCATCAGAGTATCAAAAATGTGTTGGTTTTTTTTTTTTAAATGTGCTATTCAGATTTCCTCTATGTACAAATTTACAATATCCACAAAACAGGGGTATAAAACACTAGTGCTCTGCTGATGCCAATTGGCGTGTCCTAAAGGCCTGGCCCTCAGAACCCAAATGGACATTATTTCCCTTACAGACCTGTTACGCAGGTTCCAGTCCCAACGTTTGTCATCTTCCATGTGATTTCACAGTATGCTAGAAATAACCAGGGTTTCAAACCCAGGGCTCTTCAGTATATAGCACAACACCATGCAAGCAAACAAGGAGTTAGGAGGTTCAGACAGTAGGAGGTGGAAGAGATGGTCCATGGGCCCAGGAAACTCCTACTTCCTCAAAGCCATACTTTACAACTGTACAGATCTCCAGGGGAAATAACAAGATCAGTCATTGTAATTATATCTCATCAGACTAATATGTAAATACTGGGTTTGGAGACAGGGTGAAAAGTTGACTGACTGAAAGAAAATGGATTGAAATCCACGCTGTTCTGGATTTTGGGACATCTGACTCCACGTACCAGTCTGGGACTTAACTCTTTTCCCTATCATACCAGTTTTTAGTTCCAGAATGATACCAGCAGAGTCATTCCAGATTGATATGGGTATATATGAGGCCAAGAGCTTGGCCTCCTGCTCTTCGAGGGTCATCGACAATCAAGAAGCATTACGGTCCTTGCCACCATAAGCATCGGTGTGTGAAAAGTGCAAAGTTGCATGGCGAGTCAGAGAGCTCAGGACTGTAGTCCTTGTCTCCAAGAGTTTGGCACATTCATTGGTGCAGAGATGCCTTGGGAAGGAGCACAGGGCTGTGCCTGGGCTGCCTCAACACTCCAGTCAAGATCCTTTCTTCAGCTAAACGCCCTACTTGAAAGCAGAGAGGCTGGGACACAGCGGGGGGGAGGCATGTTTTACATGGGCTTTGGTGTGAAACCTAGATTCATCTTCTAGAGAAGAAACATTGCTTCTCAGTCTCCTTGCTTCTGATACCACACGGATTTCCATAGGCCATTTATCAAACCAAGTTGAACTTGTGCGGACAGAATAAAATAAGCTTCACAAAGACACATATTGGCATTTCCAAGTTTGAGAGATTCCCTTTTAGTCTGAAAATATATCATATTTCCTGCAGAAACCCACTGGGTTTTGCCTTGTTTAAGCGCTGCGGTGAAGGTGGAAAGAATGGAAACAAAATAATCCCACCAAACCCCTTTAATCCCTGCCATGGAGCCAAGCGATGTTCACTCCTGAACTTTCTTTGGAACTTCATTTTGCTTTTTAAAAACCACTGGCAGCCTTTCGTTAATCAGCAGGTGCCTCTCTCTCTGAAAGTATTTCCATCAGACTGGAGCAGAGATTTGGTTTTAATCCTTTTGCTCGCAAAGCCCCGTGACACAGACACCACCCCGCCTCATTGCTTCTGAGCTGAGCGGGAACCAAGCAGGATATTGAGAAAGAAGTAAATCTGCTGATTAGTTAGTGTGCAAAACATTTTTTCTCCAGTACTTCCTTGAGAAAAATATAACTGCTTCCTAGGCAAAAAAAAAAAAAACCCACAACAATAAAATATTCAGGTGTTACATCTCCTGGGCTTTCTTGGGATCCCTTTTTCATTCCATAACTGCAGTAATGATGCTGCTGCATATATACTTCTTATTTTAAAAACTAGTTTCAAGTTAATGCCCTGAAATTCTGCAACAGCCTAGAATTTCTTTACTGCTTTTTTATAAACCCTAAACATGGTCATATTCTTATTTCTTGCTGCTTATGAGAGGGCCACAGAGCAATGTAGGTCCCAGCTGAATAGAAATATCTACAGTCTAATGTCAGCATTGAACCTTGTACCTCTAGACCTTGAGACAATAATTTAATTTTTATATTTTAATTGTTCCATACTTATTAATAATTGTTTAATAGTTTAATCACTGAAATACAGAGTGACTAATTAACAGGAGGGGTTTGATCTCTCACTGGTATAAAAAGGGAGTAAACAGTTCCAGGCTGAAGATAAAGGAATTATTCTAAAGGCAAATTCCAGTTTAATGCTGGTGTAATTCAGGAGTCACTGTAATGAACTGCTTGGTGCAAGTGGGATCAGAATTTGGCTTGATTTCTGTAAAGAGTTTTGGAGTCCAAATTCATGGTCCTCAAACATACCTAAAAACTCGTCACATCCAGGTATGCCTCTTAATCTTATATTGCAGCAAATTAATGCAGTTGCCTTCACTGGAGTCGTTCCTGTCTTACACCAGAGTTAAGGGGGTCTGACTGGTGCTTTGGGAGCAGCCCTGAGCACCCCATCTCTATCCTGCATGGGTCCAGGACAATGCAGTTTGGGTTGTCGTTTGGGGTTGCAGTGAAGTCCTTGAACTCCATTTTATTGACGAGTTCGATGAAGAACAGAGTAGAGGAGGCCAAATTCCTGCACTAAGCCACTTAAATGAGGGCCTGATCCGAATGTCGTCCTTCACTCGATTGCTCATATTCCCAGAGTGAAAAGCTCTGATTTCACCACTGACTCCTCTGTTCTCCTGAAATACGAGGCCAACGCAGCTGGGCTGGCAGCTCTGCGCTGCCTGCGTCGCTGATATTGCCGTGCTTGTCATAGCAGGTATATTCAGCACATTCATTTAATCTCTCAAACACCCTTGACAGCATGATGGTGATGTGGCTGGATGTTAGGTGATGAAATAATGGCAAGTAGGATGCCTGGGGGCACTGTTCCTGGCATGCTAATGTAGTCAACATTTTTTGAAGGAGCCTCTCAGTTTCGGTTGCATCCTATCTTCATGCTCCTGTGCAGAATAGCCTGGTGGTGAATCTCACGGGCTGCAGAAGGCCCTGTGGCATGGGCAAATAACCAGCTGAATTTTTCTTTGTCATGTCTCTAAAAGGCAAGCCCATTCCTGCCGCCTTTGGCATATGGTTGGTGCTGGCACAGGTTAGCACAGGGCTGAAATGGAAGAGAAGCTGTAAATACAAAGCAGAAGGTCCTCCTGCAAATGGAGTTACAAGCACAGGGAGAGGGAAAGGAAGGTGAAGAACAACAGAGTGAAAGCACACAAGGTGTCTCACTGCTCATGAACCTTCTACTCCAGCACGGCTGCCTAAAACAGATGGGAAGGTTTCCCTCACATCTCACAAAGGAGGTTGCTGGTAATGGTGCGTCACTTATGCTCAACAGCTCTCTGCTCAAACTCCTCCTCTGCTTGGCTGGGACCTGGGATTCAAGTTCACACCTCAGGCACCTCAGCGGATACATTAACCAGATTAGATACTGCTCCTCTGCAGCCCACCAATTTTGCTGGGCATAAATAGCTACCATGACAGATGAAGAGGGTGAATGACTTTGCAGCTTGATGAATCAAATCTTTCCCAGACTGATGTTGCTTCCAAATTCTGAACCAGTGAGAGGAAGCATTTTACACCAAGTGGAACAACTTGGAAGCTGAGAAAGATCTTTCCCTTGCTTCTTCTGGGCTTACTTGCAGCTAGCCATTCACCTGGTGAAATGCAGAGCTAGGTCAAATCCTTGCTTTGAACCAGGCACAGGAGAAGATACTGGTGGGACTTCTCTGGCATCTTCTGTGTAAGTCCGAACCCAGGTCTGAAAGCACTCCCCAGAGCAGCACCAGCACCAAACACAAAGAGGGTCCTTGCCTCTGAGGACCTCATGGCGGTTTCAATGGGGCATAAGGGCTTCAGTGCAAGCAACATGGGGAAATTTTAAGCATCCTCTTGGTTTCTCTGGATTTTGGGAATTAGAGAGCTGCTAAGAGAGGATTTTGATGATCTTATGGCACATCAGCGTTGGATGCTGAGTGCTAATGATATGGTTTCAGTGTAATGTAGCCGTAACAAAGATGGTTTGCACCTGGCTAACCTGGGGTCTCATCAGCGCTTTAATTCCAGCACCATGGCGCTCATTATAACAACCTTCACAAATATCTACCTACCCTCTTAGGTTTTGCAGGCTGGGTAGCCATGGCTACACTGTGACAGCATCTGAGCTAGCTCACTGGAAACTCATGAAAGCATGTCTACCCTTCAGGGCAGTTGTATCAGAGTATCTCATGCCCCTTACTGACTTCAGCTCTCTATGCTGTTCTCAGTCCCACATGTGGAGAAATACTTTGGAAGCATGGAGCTCAGATGATAATAGGTATAGCTCTGGGGAGGGTTACAGCGTGGAACAACCACTCTCTCAGAACTGAGAAAGGAACTGGATGTCCAGATCTGCAGCTCTCCTCCTGGGCTCAGTGTGGTTTGATGGCAGTGAATCACAGATGCTTAAAGCAAGCAAACAAGCAGGCAAAACAAACCCCAAACTCACCAAGTTAAAGATGCTTCTTTTCAATGAACTACACTTCATTTTGTAGAAAAAGAAGTCCAGGTGCTGTTAGCACTTGGTGGATAAGTCAAGATCTCTGAACTCTGAAAGAGGAGCCTACCTTCCTTTCCATGTACATGCATTGGTGACCCAGACTCTCCTTGGCATGGTAGCGTTCGGTTGACGGTTGGACTCGATGATCTTAGAGGTCTTTTCCAACCTTAATGATTCTATGATTCTATGATTCGTGAGGACAGGGCTATGACATGTTATAGTAGGACGACAGCAGCCCAATTACTAAGTGTACACGTGAGCTGGGCGGGGATTTCCCACCCCCAGCGTAAAACTGGTGCAACCCCATTTGATGCAGCTGGATGGGACACCAACATGAGCATCCTTGTGTGGTCTGTCTTCTGACTGAGTTTGGGATTGCAGGGATTGTCTCAAATGCAGTGCCTGGGAGCGCGAGCTGCACGCGATGCCCTGCAAGCCACCAGCCTGGCGTGTCTGAGCAGGATTTGGTTTCATTCCTCTCCTTTGCCCCCTCCACTAAGAAAACAAAAGAAAAAAATAACTATTTCCTTGGTTTTAACAGGATCTATGTACGTTCTTCAAATAGGGATTGCCTCTATATGGAAACTAATAGGCCTTCAGAAAAGAGGTAAAATACACATGCACATCTTAAAGATCTAACAGTGGCTTCATCACAGGATGAAAGCTCCCCGTAAAAGCTGAAGAAGAAATCAATTTAATAGCTCCTTCACTCCTTCCTGACTCCTGGAGTGCCAGTTACGTGCTGAGACAACCTTGTTCTGATGAAAGCAATTTTGCTTGCTGCTGTGACGCTAATTTTTTCATCTGGAGAGTGGCTCCTTATGGCGGGTCTGATTCAATTAAGGATTACAGGGTTCTACATCTCCCTTTCCTGGCAGTGTGTGCTAAGCAAGTGCAAACGAATTACAGACCAATTGTTTTCCCCTGATCCCTAATGATCCTGGGTGCGTTAATGCACCAAGATCTATGGGCGAACTTAAAAAGAATGAAAAACACAGCCGTGCTCCGCTTTTGGCATCTGTACCTGTTTTTTATACATGCAAATCGAGTTCCCTGTTCATTGAAAACAAAACACGATGTCATGAACGTAGCGCAGAGAAGGGCATTCACGCTGTTCCTTCTCAGCGATCTGCTTTTCCAGAGGGCACCCAAGGCTGCTTGGAAAGCTTTTGCTAACGAGGATGGTGGGCAATTAGCAGAACATGCTGCAGCACCGGGGCATCCTCCGAGGGGCTTTCCTGGTGCTGCAGCTTCGTCTTCACACGTGTAAAACGCAGAGACAGGAGCCGTGCGCTGGCCTCTCCCCTTCCTGCTCCTGTCCCTCCTCCCCGTGTCCCTGACTCTGTCTTTGGTGCCTTATCACCACTTCTCATCAACGGGACTTTTCGCACATTCATACGTTTGGCATTTTTTTTTTTTTTTCTTTTTCCTGCTTCTTGCCTCCCTCTCTCCTTTACTGGCTCATTTTTTAAAAAGTGCAATTTATCGGTTTCAGAGATGCCGGTTCTGGTAAAGCCACCAAGGACTCAGGCTCTCCCCTCCCTTACCCCCCGTACTTCATTATTTATGACACATCAGGATCTCCCAGGCTCTCCTCAAGTGACTGGGACCTTTACTCATAGTTATCAACCCCTGAGGGCTTGAAACTTAAGAGTGAAAGGTCTGAAAAGAGGAAAAGGAAAAGTATTTCTCTGCCTCTTGGCTTGTCTGATGTTCTTCTGGATGCCAGTGGCTTTTCCAGTTTTGTGTCCTCTGTTGGCTCATGCGGAGCATGTCATTTCACAAGGGTTTGTCATCGTATCGCCGATTCCTGGGGATCCTTCTGTCTCTCAGTTTCTCTCTTGGATGCTCAGCCCTCAGAGAGCCTCTCCCCATCACACCAGAGAGAATTCAGCCTGGAAGCCAGAGCACCGCCGTGTCTTTGGTGAGCACTTGGTCAGCATGGAGATCTGGGTGCTGAAGTTGGTGCCGTTGCTGCCTAAGGAAGGGTGATGATACTTCATGTCCGAGCCCAGGAACCGCTCCAGATGCCACCTCCGCCACTTTCTCTTGAGCTCAGCTTGGACCTGGGTGGTGGAAAGACAAGCAAATCAGCAGAGGGGAGAATTTTCCGTTGCTCTGACTTGATTGTGTGGATAGCAATGCCTGACCCACCCATCAATTATTTTATAAAGGTCACTAAACTCAACCTGGCCAGAACTTTTAGCCACATCGAAGAGATGTCACACTCCAGCCAGTGAACTACTAGAGCAGAAATCCCCGAGCTTCAGCAGAAAGGTGAGCACAGGGAATTGCTTATCTGATACAGTGAAGGTGCCAGACTACTTAATTTTAACGGCAACATATTCTACGCTTTGGGCGTATAATTAAGATTTTTTTTTCACTGCCCTGTTTTTGTCCAAATACAAATGATTTAACTATAGCTTGTTTGTAAAGCTGTCAATACAGCTGTGCTTTTTTGATAGAAGCTACTTGTTCCTGCTCAGGGAGTTTACATACATCATCTGGTTTACACTGTCCAGATTCAAATCCTGAACAAATCTGGCCACCGTCCCTGTCCCCTCCTGCAGCCTTCCAGTGCAAATTTTTAGATAACAGTATGAATTAGATAAAACAGCTGTTTCTGAGGGTCTCCGGGATCAGCAAGCACAGGAATAGTACAACACCAGGATGCAAACCCCAGGACTGGAAAGGTGGGAAAGGCAAGAGCAATGCCTGTAAGGCAGAAGCATGTTTACCTGGCACTGGTCTGCGCCTAACAAGTCACGTCAATGCCTATATTGGTTTTGGATCATTAATAAGTTTATGTGGTTCTGTCCTGCTCTGCGCAGGCTTACTGGCAAAGATCTCTGCTGGAGCTGGGCTATCTGCCCTGCATGCCGCTGCGTGATGTACACATGGCATCAGCGTGGCTGAAAGCAGCATCAGAGCTGTAAGAGAGCAAATTGTGATTCTGGACACTCTTCCTCTCCCCAGGAAGCTGGAACACAAACCCAGATCACAGCTGCTTCTTTCTTGTCCGTGCTCAGTTTATTGAGCTGAAAGTGCCCCAACTGACAGCAGCTCCAAGTTTTTAGCTGCTCACACCTACTTGGTAGCCTTCGCGATACGGGTTTAATCAGTCTCTGCTGAATTTCTTACGGGCAGATGGAGCATGGTACAAAAATATCACTGCACTAACAAGTTTCCATCTTGGCAGTGGGCCTGATTCTGTAGAGGATTCACGGAGGCGCTAAGCATGAATAGGGCTTAGAAGATGGGCTTTATTCTTCCCTGCTGAAGGTGGTCCCTTCGGATCAGGGTTTATGAAAGGTCATATGGGAGTTCTGCTGATGCTGTCTCATGAGTAAAGGAAGGACTCAGCAGCAGAAATCTTACAGTTCGCACAAAAGTCCTAATATGTTTATTAATTGTGCTGGAAACTATCAGGCAAATGGTTGAGTTGTTTTTCTGGAGTGAGCGATTTGACGTGGAAGCTTCCTGCCAATATGATAACATCAGGAATGGGACACTTCTCAATCCACTCTCCGCAAGCATTCAATTTGCCTTAGCTGCAAACATTAACCAAACGAGATTGTTGATCTTACCTCCCCGTTGAGAAAACAGTACAGAACAGCCACCACAAATCCCTAGGGAAAAGGAGAGAACAGGCTTTTAGCACCTCATAGCTGATATTCCCCTAGATCACAACTCAGACTCACTGCAGCCTTGGAGAACGGCACGCTGCTGGGGGACTGCTAAGGTGCCCCTTAGAAACCACTTGATTGCATTTTCCCTAGAAAAGGGGCAGGGGAAGATTGGTCAAGGTACGTTGCAGCAGATGTATGGGTGTGAGTTCAAAGATCAGACTGGTGTTTAAAAGCCCTCAGCAGTCAGCTCAGCTCTGAGAGGGGCACTTGGTCATTCAAGTTGGGGCATTAGAGACAACTGGATGGGATACTAGACCCAACTTTCCTGCTTGCTTTTGGCAGCTGAAACTGGGGAGATCTAACCACGCTCTCTAGTACATTATCAAGGTCAGAATGATCTTAGACACAGCATAGGGCTAAATTGTTCCTTTCCCATCTGCCCTGCAGTGACACCTCGTTTTTGAGAATCTCAGCTTTCACCGAAAAAACCAAACCAAACTTAATCTCCAGCCCTTATGGTTGCAAACACTAAAGACGAGACGTAAGCGTAGGTCCATTTCTCTCTCAAAGGAGAGATGCCAGAGGTGAAGTGATGATGATGTAGACAAGGGCGTTATCTCATTCCCCACTGAACAAAGCATGCCACTGAGACGTGTATGGTACGTGGTGACACACAGATCCTGCTTGCAGGCTGTGAGAAGACAAAGCGGCTAGAGCTGATTAACGGATGGATGCAATGGGATGAAAGACATAAATAAGTGCTTCTTTTCATGCAACAGCAGGGCCAAGGTTAACAGCCCAGCATGGGAATTGACTGAAGTGAAGTGTGTAGGAGGGTCTAAGAAGCAAACGTCATCAGGGCTTCCTGCAAATTAACGCGGAGCACAGCCCCATTATCCATCCTCTTAGGGAACCCGCCTCCTATGCCAATGAACTGGAATCCTGCTTGAGCAGGATCTACAGCAGGATCTTGGCTTATTAACAGAGGAGAAAGTTCATGCAAGTCAACTCTTTGAAGACGGGACGAGGCTCCTGTTAATGGCCAGAAAGACATTCCTCTCAAAGGCAATTTTTCTCATCTTACACCACGTCAATGATACATAAATTGAACTAAGATGCTCATTTTTCTCCCCTAAGTGCAAAAAACCTAGGGGCACTAACTTACAGAGGTACATTTTCTTTTCAGGTGCCTAAAATGAGGAGAGAAAATCTCCTTCTGGAATTCCAGGAGGCAAAATATAAAATTGTCTTCCATCCTGGCCAAGCTGGAGTGAGTAGCTTTTTCCCCAAAGTTATAAGAGCAGCATTGGGCATGTCCAGGAAAAACCCAGCTCACATGTTTGCTTATTTCCTTGTCATGCTTGTTACACTTCTCCCTGCTCACAGACCTGGTGACTGACTGGTGGCCCAAAGGGTGGCTTACCTGGAACGATCCAACCACGAGCTCAAAGACCAGCTTAACTTCTGCTTTGAAATTGTCAGGGAAGAAAGCAAACATGATGTAGTGAATGCCAAAGAGAGGGATCAGCAGCAAGGTGGACTTGGCCAGCCTCCTGTTGGAAAGACAAACATGAGTCATAATGGGAGAGGGAAGAGGAGCTAAAGGGTAAGCTGGTGAGAAATGCTGCAGCTGCGCCCTATGAAACCCCGAAACTTTAATTTGCTGCAGTACATATTTACTGATTATCTGGATCATGACGGCGTAGCCTGTATCATTCATGTTAAGTACCTTTGTTTGCCCTTAGGAGATGTTATATGGGCCACTTACCCTGAGGTCCTGGGAACATCCAGCCTTTCAACAGCAGCCTTGAGTGAGGCAGCATCAGGAGGCTGCCCTTGCCCAGAGGGAAGATGTGTCTGGGGTACAGCAAAACGGAGGATGTTGAGATAGCTCCTCACAGCCTAACCTCCCCAGGATCCCTCTGACGACCTGGGCTGGGATGCAGTGACACATGGAGGTGGACCCTCAGCCGGGCACGGTCACTGTATGGCAGTTCAAACTAACCAAGGACCATGCTGGGATCATTTCCACAGGCTTGCTTTCCTCCTTGTTAACAGCTCTCATATAAATATATACGTGCCTCCAGCTGAGGCAGAGTGATCAGCCCTAGATTATTTCTCCTTGGCCTGCAAATTGCAGATGGCTGGTGATTTCAGATGCAGTGACAACATAAAATGTGACATCTTTATTCCCAGTAACTTCAATGGAGGTATTTCTTTCTCCCTTCTCTCTTCTTCCCCTCCCACCGGAGATCTTTTTTTCATCTCTACAAGCTAAATCATCATCTAGCGCTGTCTTTGTTTGCTTGGGATTTCTGAAAATTACAGCTTCTGGGAGAGAAATGGTATGTTTAGCTCAGAATAATGACAGGCTATCGCACAATGAATGTCTCCAAAGGAGAGAGATGAATAGTATTAGTGCTTAATGGCATCAGGCTGGGTAATCAGAGTTCTAATTACGAAGAGATGATAATTTATTAAATCTAATCATTATTAAAAAATAGCTGATGGAAATAAAATGAAATCAAGGACTTAAGGATGCTCATGGGGGTTTTGACTCCCTTGGTCACCTACAACCTTCCATGTCCTCCTCTCCCAGAGGCTTCTGGAGGAACTGAAGCTAAGGCTGGGATGTTGGAAATACTTGTTCTTCCATCTGCAAACCCTTCACCTTCAAAATCCCATCAGACCATCTTCATTTATTTGCCATCTGCATAAGCCTGCTGGGAAGGCTGATGTGCCAGCTTTATGCAGATGATGCTCATCACTCTATCTCCTAGCAGACCTTTCCAGTTTTCCCTGGGCCTGGCCCAAAGACAAGTTTGGCGTTAAGGCTGTGGTTGGAGGCTGTGGTTCCCCAGGGAATACCTGGTGGCTGAAAAGCAGCTGGCTGCAAGTCATTCCAGGCAAAACGAGTGCCTGTAGGAAGCCGAGGAACTTTCCAGGAATTTGCCTTTCCTACCACACCCCTCATGAGCGGGCACATCCCTGCTCATGGTGAGTAGATCCAAAATCTAAGTTCTCTTAAATGTCTTGCTCTGCCAGAGGACTGTCACTGTCATTGGTGACCATCAGGGTACCATGGTCCTCCCTGTCAGAAGCAGCTCTGGCCAGCGTGATCCACACTAGTGTGACCCAGCCCTAATTCCCCCAGCTCCCGACATATGGAAAAGCAACTTATTTTCTAAGCAGATCACAGTTCATTGAATACTAATACTGGCTTTGCAGAGATGTCTCCTCAGTCTTTCAGAAACAAGTCAACGTAGAGAAGATACCATCATGTACCATATTCATAGAAAGGCTGTTTGCAACCTCCAATGGATTAGAAAATTTTATCTTATCGTTGCAGACAACATCGGGGCCTCAGTAATAGCATTTTCCCTCCTGGCTGGACTGTGGCAATGAACAGGACCTATACGCCAAACCTTAGGAGCCCCCGCTCCAGTTTGCACAACTCCCCAAACCAGTCTCTTGCTCCCGGCATCGAGCTTCCCCAGAATATTGAGTGACATTTTAGAGCTCAGTTTGGCTTCAAGGCAAGGCGCCTATGGTCTAACCCTGTGATATAAATACCGCAATAAGGAAAATCATCTTCCCCAGTTATGGTGTAATTTCTCCCAGGAAGCTAAAGCCTGGCTGTGCAGGAGGCAGAACTGCTTGAGAGATTGTCCAAGGCTGTTTAAAGCTACCTGCTGGAAGCCATGGCTTCTCAAAAAACTCATTACTTCCACTCCCAGCACTGGGTGCACTTCTCAGATCGCCCCTCTCTGACAGATATACATGGTGACAGGTAATTTAGGGAAAACACGACTGCACTAGCCTGCACTGAATCTACTCCTCTCCTTGGGAGTGGATAAGAGTGAACCTACATTTTAGTCATGCTCCTTGAACGTGTAACGGAAAAGTTACCCAGAAAACGTTGATGATGATATTGATCTATGAACATGTACAGAATAGAAAGAGATGAATTTTGCTCAAGATTTCTGTTGCAGAAAACAACTTCTATTTGCCTGAAATATCGCTGTCCCATTCTGGCACATGTCCCTGTCATTTCCAGAAAACTATTTTGGGAGACTTGTTTTCAGTTTCCAGTCCATTAAAGCCCAGATCACTGTCTGTAGCATTAATGAGTGAGTCAGCAGCACACCTGAACTTCCAGCCTGCAGCTAAACTGAAACCGGTTGGAATTGAACAATACTGTCAATATGACATGTTTTTTTTTTTTATAAAATAAACAATATGTAATAAACAAGAGAAGGAGGGAGAGATCCCTGATGTTGTTAGTTTAAAATGTACTTTTTTCATATTTGGCAGGAGGAACCCACGCATATCATTAGCAGCAGTTTTTTGCTAAGATTTCTTGGGTCCTGCAGGCCAAACCCCTGAAGCTAGCAGCAGCATTTCAGGTAATAAGGGAATGACATGTAAAAGAATCAGGTACCTACAATTGCAGATCACATGCCTAATGGCATTTATAAAAGAGCCTGCCCCCCCGATGTCTCTACAGCTAGCTGTCTAAACATTAAAAACTCAGGATCACGCTGAGAACTCCCCTTGGTGAGATCCAGCCTTCAGATTGGGACACTTAATATTCATTTCCATAGGAAAGTGTGGCGTGTCATGTCCCACTGCAGTCAATACAGTCAACGGAGACTTCCAGAGGCCCCAGAGAATCTGGCTGGTGGCCAGCTGCCGCTAGTCTCCCATAGGTCCTGGGTCCTATATGCCAGGTCCAGGCAAGTATCTCAAATGTCCTAAAGCATCTCATATGGCTTGGACATCTATAAGTGAGCAACTGATTCATGCCCTAATGGAACTGAGATGTTTTTCCAGGTGGAGGAGGAAGGTGAGGAACTGAAGAGGTGAAGATCATTTGTACTTCAGCAGTGCCTCCTGTTTGGCAGGCCGGTGGGGGGAAGTCCGTGTTACTTACCGCCCTGACGTGCTACGTTTGTTTACAAGGCAAAGAGAGCTTTCCTGGCAGCTCTCACTTCATTGGAAAATGTGAAGTAAAGCCCTGAACCCAAAGCTCAGCATGACCTCCGAGGTAATCTGGGCATAACACTTCCAATGCATGTTGGCAGCACTTCTACTGAGATGAATGGGAGCCAACTGCTCCAGGCTGCTGCTTAGTCCTAGAACATATTTCAATATGCTGATTTAATCTATGTACCTGGCCAAAGCTGTTGCAATCCTGGGGGTACAAAGATACAATGCCCCATTGGAAATACATAAAGGGAGGTGATAGAAAGCACGGGGTCTGGTAATGTTGTCGTGTTACGATGACAGAAAAAGAGGTGATTGGCTCTGGCTGCTGCAGGGAGAACTTAAGGTCAAATACTGGAATTTCCTTTCATAAATCTGAGAATCTGTCGAGGCAGATGAAATGCGTAATTTACCATCACCAGAGAGAAAGACTCAGTGTCATGGCTGGTCAGTATTTAAGGACCATATTGATATTGTCTTCCATCGTGCAGAAAGATGAACTGAGGTCAGATTCTTCAGGGTACCAAAGTGCACAGCTCCCTCCAAAGACAAAGAAGATTTATGAGCAGTGACCATGTAGACACTGGACTTTTTTCTTTTCAGTTTTTTTCTAGGAAACATTTAATAAATATCCAGGATAGTTGAAATGCTGAGCCAGGACAGTGGCAAGAGTCAAAAATAAGCTGGTCTGAACTTTTATTTTATTTGCATTGAAGCCAGAATAAATCCATGCAGATAGACAGATTTCTCGCATTCTTAAAATATGGCAACTAAGACCAGTCTTGGCCACTGATACAGATGCTGATCTCACTTGCATGTTGTTCGTTATAAAAAGCCCCATTAAGGTCAACCTTATGTCTCTGGAATAAAAGCATTATGTCAAGCAAAACTTCTGAGACAGTGCTACTTCTCAAAAGTGAAAAGAAATGCATTGAACTAATCCAACCTAGTTTAGGGGTCTGCTTTAGGATAAGGAAAATTTGCCATACATTCTACTGGATGTTCTAATTTTCTAGATCTCTCCTTCTTTGAAAAAGGGAGCTGAGGGTAACTAGTTCAGAAAAAAAAAGCCCGTATACTGTGGACATCCACTCTTTGTTCTCCATAAGGGTCCCTCTGCCTTCAGAATCCAATAAATATTGAATATACAAAGAAAAATCCTATTTTGTTTCATGATCATTACTGTTGCTCTCACTTCTTCATCGTTAATCCCAGGAGAATGCCTTCTTGCCTGTCTGTTCAAACTAATATAAAACATGCCCAGCCGTTTTAGCAAATGCCCCATTTCTTGATTTCTGATCAGCTTTAATCAATTAACAAATACTCGATTCTGATCAGTGCAGACAGATGCAATACTGAACTAACAGCCAAAGAGGTTTCCCCAAAACCATACAACATGGCTAAAAAAGTCTAGGACTTACGAATATTGGCTGGTTTCATTGTGTCCAACGTCTGGGGAATGCAACTTCTGGACTAAGATACGGATGATGCAAATGAAGAGAATGAAGTTCACCTGTTGGGATGAGTGGAAAGGAAACAGAGAGAGAAACAAAAAATTAGTATTTTGGTGAAAATTAGTCTGGTGAAAAGAGCCAATCATTAGAGGGGAGGTCCTTTCACTGCAACATTTTTGCCATGGAGCAAGCTGTTGTTAAAAAGCCATGAGCAGAGAACCCCACTCTGGGAGTACATAGTAAACCGACACAGGATGGCAGCCATCTTGGGCCTGACATCAGCCTGCTTGGGACTTTGTGTCATACATCCCAAGTATGATGATGTCAAACCCATAGAGCACAGCTATGCACGACGTCCTGCTGCGCGGGGGAGTGCCGACGACAGGGTGGGAAAAGAGCCTTGGGAGTTAGCGGAGCGACGGACGTCAAAGCCCTCGGGAGACGGTGACATGGGACCGGCTGCTGAGCATGTCAAAGACTGAGGCGGTGAGCCAAGGAAACCAAAACAAAACACAAAGCAGTACCCACTCAAGCAGGCCTCTACTCAATGCTATTGGGCATGTCTTCTCTGGAGAGAAGCTGGAGACCTTGTACAGCAAGGGATAGACTTCACTGACACAGTGGAAAACGTTCTTGCCTAGGATGTTAGACCAGAGGAGTCTAGCTAATACCTAGATTTTAGATGGTGCTTTTCACTCAAAAAATCTCAAAGTGCTCCAGCAACACACTCAAGCAATGTTAACCTTATTTAATAGCAAAGGTGTAGAGATAGGAATGGCAATTTCCTAAAGGCACATAGTAGATGGCATGAGTTGAATGCAAATCTATTTGCTTTTAAGGTCCTACCCATTGAATCACGCTGTTATTCATGCAACATATACAGTAGAAAAGCCATGACAGATTTCTGTGGACTTAGTTGAGTTTTAGTTTGGCACACAACCTCTTTGTTTATCCTTTCATGGTTAGCAAATGCACAAATGATTCTGATTTTGAGAGACTCAGCATCTGGAAGGGATTGTGTTAACCAGCCAATCTGATTTCCTGCAAAAACAGATTGTAAAATTTTCTCCAGCAATTCCTACATTTATCTCAAAACAGGTGAATAAAGTAGACTGAAGCATGTCTCTCAATTAGACACTCAGTCTTTTTTCAAAGGCTATGAGTGATTGGAAATTAATTGTATTTCTTGTTTATGATGCATTGCTTAATCACTTTTTATCTATCCCATGCCATTTATCATAGTTTCTGTTATAAAAATGGTTTGCGTCTGACTTGGTGGCAAGTAAAATTTATCAGTTCAAAAGAGTATTATCTAGATCAATTACTCTAATGAGCATTGATAGCACACAAGCTGCAGCACTGAAGGTAAGATCGGAGCAGTTAAATACTGACTGTGTTGGCTCGCAGTGGTCAAGAGCAAACATGGACACAGGGCAGTGATGAGTCAAGTGGAGTATGACTTATAGGCTTAGTACTGTCTTAGCATTGCATGGTAGAAGATACGGCTATCAGGCAACAGGAAAGTTGTTTAGTTTATTTTTCAACCTAGAGTATAATCAAAGGCACTTGATCTGTTCCCAGTGCTTAATATCTTATATCTTATATATCATATATGTATTTCTTCCTTCCATTGAGATCTATGCTTTATTTCCATGGATATGGAGAAAATGTTGCATTCCTCCCTGAAGAAACCTGCTGTACATCAGGTAGTGGTTATCATGCCCTTCCTTTGTGCCAGATTTATATGATATCTGCAGAAGGAAAATCAGAAATTGCTGGGTAAATTTTGTTTGGCAATGAGGAAATAATTTATTGGCCAAAAGAAAATACAGACTCATTGACCCGAGGAGAACAGGGTGTATTTCTTTACCAAAAGGTTATCTCAGGAAAAGGAAATACTATCTATAGCTTTATGTGATGATATAAATATTTTGCGATGTGTCATCTAAGTATTCTATTACTTTTCAGTGAGGTGAATAGAGTAAGATGTAACTATTCAAACTGTTTCATTTTGGAATCCCTGTATGACAAATGCTGCAGAAAAAAAGTCTTCTTGTGAAGGTCATAATGTGCGTGGAATAAGGTATTTCTAAGAAAAGATTTCTGCTGAAAAGAGATATATTTGGTTTGATTTCTGTTGCATTCTTTTTCTTCCCTTCCCACATACTTGCCTTCATTTAAGAAAACTCAAAGCTAAGTTTAACTCAAGTTCATTTGATTTCAGGTTTTGGCTTGATATGTGACAGAGGAAACATGTAATATTCAACAAGGATGGAAGGACTCAGAGTTCTTCAGAAGTGTCATGGTTTCTGTGGTTAGAACTGATCATATCCAGAGAAGTAAGTCAAGCACTTCTGTTGATTTATGTGGAAATTAGCCAAGCTTCTCAAGAACTTACTTTAAAAACACATAGCTGAAATCCAACTTTGTACAATATGCAATAACAAGAGGCAAATATCTAGGGGAATTCACTTAACCTCTTTGTATCTAGGTAGAAATTTATGGTAGGACGCATCCCATTTTACTTTATAGTGGTGACATTTACAACTGAACAAGTCAACCTGGGCTCTGCACATGGTCAGCTCAGAGAAACAAAAACATTCATGGCACAATTCATCTGATCGCATTTAGACATCCACTGATTCACTAGACAAGATGAGCCTTTCCTGGATCCCTAACCATGTTCCTCAACCTCCTCTGGCTACACACACCCATGGCTACTGCACCAGAGTGCCCAGGGTGACTAGCTGAGATGGAGGTGGTCAAGAGTTAAATCAAATGAGCTCCACCTTGGTTGTTTCGACACTCAAGCTCTTCCCGTGGTCAATGCTTAAAGGTAAAGATGTTTGTCCAGAGGGTAAGCTTCCTCAGCCTGAGACAGACATTCAACATATAGTGGGATTTTATCTGTCAATGCATTTTCTGTGGGCATTTACAGAATACTTCTCAACAATCCTTCACCCCCCACACTCAGTATTAAAGATGGCTTTGCAGCCAGCAGAATGTGCTGATACTTTACCAAAATAGACACCAAAATAGGAGTTTTAATGATCCACCAGAATGGGGATTCCACTATTTCCTCCCAGCACCTAAAAAGAAACAAAACCAGACTTAAAACGTCAAGCAAAGCAAGCAAGCAGCTATGTAACCTTCTCAGATACTTGGTTTCCCTAAATGCTAAAAATGGCTATGCTAGGTTATGTGAAGAGGACTAAACCTGGTGTGCATGAACTGGGAAGGGCTGAAGACTTGCTTTGCAGTGGCTTTGAGCACTGGTAGGTAGCAGTTGCCCCAGATATAATGCTGTGAGCTTTTTCCCCTTGGTAATGGAATGGACTGGAGGGTGTTATCTCAGGGTGAATGTCGGGGAAGATGGTGATTCACTTTGTTTCTCCTATACTGAGGTCTGCTACAAGGAAATGCTATCAAAAACCACAGACTCATGAGGCCTCCAATGCTATCCACCATCATGGATGGGGGTTTTGTTAAGCACGGAGCAATTGGCACCATCAGAAAAAAACGCATATGCCCTTCTGAAAAAGATGACAGTCTATGGTGGGATTAGTCAGACTGAATCTAGCTGGCTGCATCTCAGCTATGGATCTAGTCAGACAAGTCCATAGGGTCCAGGGTGTGATTTTCTTCACCCTGAAGTCAGAATTGTCTGCAAACCACACCACTTAACTAGGTCATCTGGAACTATATTTTAAAGCCAACAAGGCAAAGACAGAATAGGAATGATGTGGAAATGACTAATATTGCTTGGGACACATTTATCTGCAGACCTCACAAGAGTCAGGTGATCGAAGGTGCATTTTTAGGAGAGCATTCATGAAAACTGGTCTGCATTCATGTTTGAAATAGATTAGTGGAACTCATCGTAGACAATTTCACCTGGATTCAGCTCATCTAATTCAAAATGTTGACAGAGCAAGTAATGGTAGATGGAGAGAGGCACTTCTAGGGCACAGTTCCTGAGACCTATTTTAGGCATCAGCTTTAGGATGAAAAGAATTGCACTCCATGGACTACACTGACTAAATCTCCACTAGCTATAAAAGGAGACCAGAGCGAATGGCTCAGATACAGGTGCTTACACTTATTCAGGTGCATGCTGCCCTTCCATTTAGCGTTAAAGTGGCCCTAATTATGTCTAGTGCACTTCATTTTTAAAATAAATTCAGGCAGTCTGAATGAAGGTCACTTTAATTTGGAGTTAGAATGTTTAAATAGAGGATTAATGTTGTTTAACCAATCTTACATAGTTAGGTTTTATTTAATCTGGATTAATTTCCTGTAATTTTTCTCTGTAGGTAATTTTAGTATGCCAAAAAAATCTATGTTAGGTATTAGCATATCCTGTAAATTCACACTCTGTTTTACCTGGCACAAAAATGTAGAGCTTTAAAGCCTCCAGAAAATGCAAAGACGACTGTATTTTTATTAAGAATTGCTGGGAATATGTAGTAAGAAGAATTGGTATCCAGACTGGTTAAATCCTTTGCTCTCTATCTCATTGTAGAGGCTATTTATTAACAGAGTAAATAAGGTCAGTTTTATGCAGATAGAGTGAAACCATAAAAAAAAGTCAGCAGCCCTCAGGAAATGTGTTAGCATGACTATAAATCAAAAACGCAATGAGAAATCTGAGCTGCTTCTCTTACTGAAATAAGGACAAATCAGGACAGATTTGGAGAGGGAGAATGCACGGGAGAAAATGGAGTTAACCATATGCTGGAAGTGCAAGAAGCCAGGGCATGCACAGTGAGTACATAATAAGCACCTGATTCTGTAACTCTCTGCAGTGTTTTCTCATAAAAGCCTTTCCAATTACTATAGTTTGACTGCTTGAGTAAAAGCCTGAAGGAGGATTGCAGAATCAGATCCTATTTACTTGCATATATCCTTGGATAGCTCTGATATCTGCCTCATTTACTTAGCTGTATTCTATCTGCTTCTTCTGTAAAATATCAAAGGCTGCTGCTAGGTTAAAGAGGATGAAGAACAGATCCCAAGATCTGCCTGGGGAAAGAAAAAAAAAGAGTTTTTAGACTTTTTCTGTGGGGGAGCTAATGGGTGTTTATCAAGTATCTGCTGCATAAGCGTATTTAGGGTCAATTCTGCAGGACGCAAAGCTCCGCGCACGGGGCAGCTGCTCAGCTGGTATCTTTGTTATACACAGCATCACGGGGCCAAATGCGACCATCGGGGTCTGTTCACAAATTCCCTGCAAACATCCTGACCAAGGGATTGGGAAACAAAGAGGGTGAGTGACTGGCTTGAATTGACACAAACCGTGTGTCTTCAGGGAGACCTTGGAGTGTTTCCCGGTTGACGGTGGCAGGGGAAAGCCTCCGCTCTGCTCTGACTGCTGTCGGGGTTAGGGCAGGATGGCTGGGTTACTGAAACTGCAGGGCTTTCCTCAGCCTTCCATGGAGATAAAGGAAAGATAATTGAGTCCACAGGCTTACCCAACATCGAAAAAGTAAATCCTGACAATAGTCCACGCAGTGATGAACATGGAGGGGGCACCTGACAAAAGAAGAGATGGTGTTACTGTCAGAAATCATTATCAATGTTTTCAGGGCTGTTCTCCCCCGCTCTCCATCTCTCCCGAGCGACTGAGGCGATGCCCTCCCTCAAGAGCGGGCAAATGCTTCACGTTTCCAATGCTCACATGCCAAACAAGCAACACGTTGCCTTTCTCTCCCGCTGGCCGTTAAGATGAGTTTCCTGTAACTGCTCCCTAGCAGATTTATCTTCCTGCTGCAGTGCCTACAAAAAACCTTCTGATGGTGAAATGCAAGGAATAGGAATCACTTGGACATCGACAGTGTGGACACCTGTATCTAAGCCAGTCATCACAGGCTCTCTTTAGCATCAATGTACTTCTAACACACAGGTCATCTGAGCTACTTTAGATGTTTGCTTTAGGACAAGGAATATGCCCTTGGACTCCCTTGACTCTGTTGCCTGGATCTCCACTAACTATTGTCCTGCTTTCGGCTGGGATAGAGTT